>NW_024543145.1:0-114103 GCF_018167655.1 Microtus oregoni
GAGCACTGAGTACTGAGCACCCAGCACCCTGAGTACTGAGCACCGAGCTCCCCGAGCACTGAGCACCCTGAGTACTGAGCACACAGCACCCCAATCACTGAGCACCCAGCACCCTGAGCACCCAGAACCCTGAGCACTGAGCACCCAGCACCCTGAGTACTGAGCACCAAGCACCCCGAGCACTGAGCACCCAGCACCCTGAGTACTGAGCACTGAGCACCCAGCACCCCGAGCACTGAGCACACAGCACCCTGTGTACTGAGCACTGAGCACCCTGAGTACAAAGCACCCAGGACCCTGAGTACTGAGCACCCAGGAACCTGAGCACTGAGCACCGAGCACCCCGAGCACTGAGCACCCTGCACCCTGAGCACTCAGCACCCAGCACCCCGAGCACTGAACACCCAGCACCCTGAGCACTGAGCACCCAGCACCCTAAGCACTGAGCACCCAGCACCCAGAGCACTGAGCACCCAGCACCCTGAGCACTGAGCACCCAGCATCCTGAGTACTGAGCACCCAGCACCCTGAGTACTGAGCACCCAGACCCCGAGCTCTGAGCACCCAGCACCTCTAGCACTGTGCACCCAGCACCCTGAGAAATGAGAACCCAGCACCCTGAGTACTGAGCACCCAGCACCCTGAGCACTGAGCACCCAGCAGCCCGAGCACTGAGCACCCAGCATCCTGAGCACTGAGTACTGAGCACCCAGCACCCTGAGCACTGAGCACCCAGCACCCTGAGCACTGAGCACCCAGCACCCTGAGTACTGAGCACCCAGCACCCCAAGCACTGAGCACCGAGCACCCTGAGTACTGAGCACCCAGCACGCTGAGCACTGAGCACCCAGCACCCTGAGTACTGAGCACCCAGCACCCTGAGTACTGAGCACCCAGCACCCTGAGTACTGAGCACCCAGCACCCCGAGCACTGAGCACACAGCACCCTGAGCACTGAGCACCCAGCACCCTGAGTACTGAGCACCAAGCACCCTGAGCACTGAGCACCCAGCACCCTGAGCACTGAGCACCAAGCACCCTCAGCACTGAGAACCCAGCACCCTGAGCACTGAGCACCCAGCACCCTGAGCACTGAGCACCCAGCACCCTGAGTACTGAGCACCCAACGTACTGAGCACCGAGCACCCCGAGCACTGAGCACCCAGCACCCTGAGTACTGAGCACCCAGCACCGCGAGCACTGAGCACCCAGCACCCTGAGTACTGAGCACCGAGCACCCTGAGTACTGAGCACCCAGCACCCCGAGCACTGAGCACCCAGCACCCGGAGCACTGAGCAACCAGCACTGAGCACCCAGCACCCTGAGTACTGAGCACCCAGCACCCTGAGAACTGAGCACCGAGCATCCCGAGCACTGAGCACCGGGCACCACGAGCACTGACCACCCAGCACCCTGAGTACTGAGCACCCAGCACCCCGAGAATGAGCACCCAGCACCATGAGTACTGAGCACCGAGCACCCTGAGCACTGAGCACCCAGCACCCTGAGTACTGAGCACCAAGCACCCTGAGTACTGAGCACCCAGCACCCTGAGTACTGAGCACCCAGCACCCTGAGTTCTGAGCACCCAGCACCCTGAGCACTGAGCACACTGAGTACTGAGCAACCAGCACCCTGAGCACTGAGCACCCAGCACCCCGAGCACTGAGCACCCAGCACCCCGAGCACTGAGCACCCTGTGCACTGAGCACCGAGCACCCTGAGTACTGAGCACTGAGCACCCTGAGCACTGAGCACCCAGCACCCTGAGCACTGAGCACCCAGCACCCTGAGCACTGAGGACCCAGCACCACGAGCACTGAGAACCCAGCACCCTGAGTACTGAGCAACCAGCACCCTGAGCACTGAGGAGGCAGCAGCCCGAGCACTGAGCACCCAGCAGGCTGAGTACTGAGCACTGAGCACCCAGCACCCTGAGTACTGAGCACCCAGCACCCTGAGTAATGAGCACCCAGCACCCTGAGTACTGAGCACCGAGCACCCCGAGTACTGAGCACCCAGCACCCCGAGCACTGAGCACCCAGCACCCCTAGCACTGAGCACCCAGCACACCGAGCACTCAGCAAGCAGCACCCCGAGCACTGAGCACCCAGCACACCGAGCACTGAGCACCCAGCACCCCGAGCACTGAGCACCATGAGTACTAAGCACCGAGCACCCTGAGCACTGAGCACCCAGCACCCCGAGTACTGAGCACCCAGCACCCTGAGTACTGAGCACTGAGCACCCTTAGTACTGAGCACCGAGCACCCTGAGTAATGAGCACCCAGCACGGTGAGCACTGAGCACCCTGCACCTTGAGTACTGAGCACCGAGCACCCCGAGCACTGAGCACCCAGCACCCTAAGTACTGAGCACCCAGCACCCTGAGCACTGAGCACCCAGCACCCCGAGCACTGAGCACCCAGCACCCTGAGTACTGAGCACCCAGCACCCCTAGCACTGAGCACCCAGCATACTGACCACTGAGCACCCAGCACCCTGAGTACTGAGCACCCAGCACCCTGAGCACTGAGCACTCAGCACCCCGAATACTGAGCACCCAGCACCCTGAGTACTGAGCACTGAGCACCCTGAGCACTGAGCACCCAGCACCCCGAGCACTGAGCACCCAGCACCCTGAGTACTGAGCACCCGGCACCCTGAGTACTGAGCACTCAGCACCCTGAGTACTGAGCACCGAGCACCCCAAGCACTGAGCACCCAGCACCCTTAACACGGAGCACCCCGAGGACTGAGGACCCAGCACCCTGAGCACTGAGCACCCAGCACCTTGAGTACTGAGCACCGAGCACCTCGAGCCCTGAGCACCCAGCACCCTGAGTACTGAGCACCCAGCACCATGAGCACTGAGCACCCAGCACCCCGAGCACTGAGCACCCAGCACCCTGAGTACTGAGCACCCAGCACCCTGAGCATTGAGCACCCAGCACCCTGAGTACTGAGCACCCTGAGTACTGAACACCCAGCACTCTGAGTACTGAGCACTGAGCACCCTGAGTACAGAGCACCCAGCACCCTGAGAACTGAGTACCCAGCACCCTGAGTACTGAGCACTGACAACCCTGAGTACTGAGCACCGAGCACCCTGAGTACTGAGCACCCAGCACCCTGATCACGGAGCACGGAGCACCCCGAGGACTGAGCACCCAGCAACCTGAGCACTGAGCACCCAGCACCTTGAGTACTGAGCACCGAGCACACTGAGCACTGAGCACCCAGCACCCTGAGTACTGAGCACCCAGCACCCTGAGCACTGAGCACCCAGCACCCTGAGCACTGAGCACCCAGCACCCCGAGCACTGATCACCCAGCACCCTGAGTACTGAGCACCCAGCACCCTGAGCATTGAGCACCCAGCACCCTGAGTACTGAGCACCCTGAGTACTGAACACCCAGCACTCTGAGTACTGAGCACTGAGCACCCTGAGTACAGAGCACCCAGCACCCTGAGAACTGAGTACCCAGCACCCTGAGTACTGAGCACTGACAACCCTGAGTACTGAGCACCGAGCACCCTGAGTACTGAGCACCCAGCACCCTGATCACGGAGCACGGAGCACCCCGAGGACTGAGCACCCAGCAACCTGAGCACTGAGCACCCAGCACCTTGAGTACTGAGCACCGAGCACACTGAGCACTGAGCACCCAGCACCCTGAGTACTGAGCAACCAGCACCCTGAGCACTGAGCACCCAGCACCCTGAGCACTGAGCACCCAGCACCCCGAGCACTGATCACCCAGCACCCTGAGTACTGAGCACCCAGCACCCTGAGCACTGAGCACCCAGCACCCTGAGTACTGAGCACCCAGCACCCTGAGTACTGAGCAACCAGCACCCTGAGCACTGAGCACTGAGCACCCAGCACCCTGAGCTCTGAGCACTGAGTACACAGCACCCCGAGCACTGAGCACCCAGCACCCCGAGCACTGATCACCCATCACCCTGAGCACTGATCACCCAGCACCCTGAGTACTGAGCACCCAGCACCCTGAGTACTGAGCAACCAGCACCCTGAGCACTGAGCACTGAGCACCCAGCACCCTGAGCTCTGAGCACTGAGCACCCAGCACCCCGAGCACTGAGCACCCAGCACCCCGAGCACTGATCACCCAGCACCCTGAGCACTGATCACCCAGCACCCTGAGTACTGAGCACCCAGCACCCTGAGTACTGAGCACTCAGCACCCTGAGTACTGAGCACCAAGCACCCCGAGCACTGAGCACCCAGCACCCTGAGCACTGAGCACCCTGAGGACTGAGCACCCAGCACCCTGAGCACTGAGCACCCAGCACCCTGAGTACTGAGCACCGATCACCCTGAGCACTGAGCACCCAGCACCCCGAGCACTGAGCACCCAGCACCCTGAGTACTGAGAACTCAGCACCCTGAGTACTGAGCACTCAGCACCCTGAGTACTGAGCACCGAGCACCCCGAGCACTGAGCACCCAGCACCCTGAGCACTGAGCACCCAGCACCCTGAGTACTGAGCACCCAGGACCCCGAGAATGAGCACCCAGCACCATGAGTACTGAGCACCGAGCACCCTGAGCACTGAGCACCCAGCACCCTAAGCACTGAGCACCCAGCACCCCGAGCACCGAGCACCCAGCACCCTGAGCACTGAGCACCCAGCACCCTGAGCACTGAGCACCCAGCACCCTGAGCGCTGAGCACCCAGCACCCTGAGTACTGAGCACCCAACGTACTGAGCACCGAGCACCCTGAGCACTGAGCACCCAGCACCCTTAGCACTGAGCACCCAGCACCCTGAGCAATGAGCACACTGAGTACTGAGCACCCAGCACCTTGAGCACTGAGCACCGAGCACCCCGAGCACTGAGCACCCAGCAACCGGAGTACTGAGCACCCAGCACCCTGAGTACTAAGCACCGAGCACCCTGAGTACTGAGCACCCAGCACCCTGAGCAGTGGATACACAGCAACCTGAGTACTGAGCACCCTGAGCACTGAGCACCCAGTACCCTGAGTACTGAGCACCGAGCACCCCGAGCACTGAGCACCCAGCACCCCGAGCACTGAGCACCCAGCAGCCCGAGCACTGAGCCCCCAGCACCCTGAGTACTGAGCACCCAGCACCCTGAGTACTGAGCACCCAGCACCCCGAGCACTGAGTACCCAGCACCCTGAGCACTGAGCACCCAGCACCCTGAGCACTGAGCACCCAGCACCCCAAGCACTGAGCACCCAGCACCCTGAGTACTGAGCACTGAGCAACCAGCACCCCGCGCACTGAGCACCCAGCACCCTGAGTACTGAGCACTGAGCACCCAGCACCCCGAGCACTGAGCACCCAGCACCCTGAGCAATGAGCACCCAGCACCCGAGTACTGATCACCCAGCACCCTGAGTACTGAGCACCCCGCACCCTGAGTACTGAGCACCCAGCACCCTGAGTACTGAGCACCCAGCACCTTGAGTACTGAGCACCCCGCACCCCGAGTACTGAGCACCCTGAGTACTGAGCCCCCAGCACCCTGAGTACTGAGCACCCTGCACCCCGAGCACTGAGCTCCCTGAGTACTGAGCACCCTGCACCCTGAGTACTGAGCACCCAGCACCCTGAGGACTGAGCACTGAGCACCCAGAGAACTGAGCACCCAGCACCCCGAGGACTGAGCACCCAGCACACTGAGCACTGAGCACTGAGCACCCAGCACCCTGTGCACTGAGCACTGAGCACCCAGCACCCTGAGCACTGAGCACCCAGCACCCCGAGCACTGAGTACCCAGCACCCTGAGTACTGAGCACCCAGTACCCTGAGCACTGAGCACCCAGCACCCTTAGTACTGACCACCCAGCACCATGAGCACTGAGCACCCAGCACCCTGAGTACTGAGCACTGAGCACCCAGCACCCCGAGCACTGAGCACCCAGCACCCTCATTACTGAGCACTAAGCACCCAGCACCCTGAGCGCTGAGCACGCAGCACCCTGAGCACTGAGCACCCAGTACCCCGAGTACTGAGCACACATCACCCTGAGCACTGAGCACCCTGCACCCTGAGCACGGAGCACCCAGTACCCTGAGCACTGAACACACAGCACCCTGAGTACTGAGCACCCTGAGCACTGAGCACCCAGCACCCTGGGCACTGTGCACCCAGCACCCCGAGCACTGAGCACCCAGCACCCTGAGTTCTGAGAACAGATCACCCTGAGTACTGAGCACCCAGCACCCTGAGTACTGAGCCCCCAGCACCCTTAGTACTGAGCACCAAGCACCCCGAGCACTGAGCACCCAGAACCCCGAGAATGAGCACCCAGCACCCTGAGTACTGAGAACCGAGCACCCTGAGTACTGAGCACCCAGCACCCTGAGTACTGAGCCCCCAGCACCCTGAGTACTGAGCATCCAGCACCCTGAGTACTGAGCACCCAGCACCCTGAGTACTGAGCACCCAGCACCCAGAGTACTGAGCCCCCAGCACCCTGAGTACTGAGCACCCAGCACACTGAGTACTGAGCACCCAGCACCCTGAGCACTGAGCACAAAGCATGCTGAGTAATGAGCACTGAGCACCCTGAGTACTGAGCACCGAGGACCCTGAGCACTGAGCACCCAGCACCCTGAGTACTGAGCACCCAGCACCCTGAGTACTGAGCACCCAGCACCCCGAGCACTGAGCACCCTGAGTACTGAGCACCCAGCAACCTGAGTACTGAGCACTAAGCACCCAGAGCACTGAGCACCCAGCACCCCGAGCACGGAGCACCCAGGACCCCGAGCACTGAGTACTGAGCACCCAGCACCCTGAGTACTGAGCACCGAGCTCCCCGAGCACTGAGCACCCTGAGTACTGAGCACACAGCACCCCAATCACTGAGCACCCAGCACCCTGAGCACCCAGAACCCTGAGCACTGAGCACCCAGCACCCTGAGTACTGAGCACCAAGCACCCCGAGCACTGAGCACCCAGCACCCTGAGTACTGAGCACTGAGCACCCAGCACCCCGAGCACTGAGCACACAGCACCCTGTGTACTGAGCACTGAGCACCCTGAGTACAAAGCACCCAGGACCCTGAGTACTGAGCACCCAGGAACCTGAGCACTGAGCACCGAGCACCCCGAGCACTGAGCACCCTGCACCCTGAGCACTCAGCACCCAGCACCCCGAGCACTGAACACCCAGCACCCTGAGCACTGAGCACCCAGCACCCTAAGCACTGAGCACCCAGCACCCAGAGCACTGAGCACCCAGCACCCTGAGCACTGAGCACCCAGCATCCTGAGTACTGAGCACCCAGCACCCTGAGTACTGAGCACCCAGACCCCGAGCTCTGAGCACCCAGCACCTCTAGCACTGTGCACCCAGCACCCTGAGAAATGAGAACCCAGCACCCTGAGTACTGAGCACCCAGCACCCTGAGCACTGAGCACCCAGCAGCCCGAGCACTGAGCACCCAGCATCCTGAGCACTGAGTACTGAGCACCCAGCACCCTGAGCACTGAGCACCCAGCACCCCGAGCACTGAGTACCCAGCACCCTGAGTACTGAGCACCCAGTACCCTGAGCACTGAGCACCCAGCACCCTTAGTACTGACCACCCAGCACCATGAGCACTGAGCACCCAGCACCCTGAGTACTGAGCATCCAGCACCCCGAGCACTGAGCACCCAGCACCCTGAGTACTGAGCACTGAGCACCCAGCACCCCGAGCACTGAGCACCCAGCACCCTCATTACTGAGCACTGAGCACCCAGCACCCTGAGCACTGAGCACCCAGCACCCTGAGCACTGAGCACCCAGTACCCCGAGTACTGAGCACACATCACCCTGAGCACTGAGCACCCTGCACCCTGAGCATGGAGCACCAAGCACCCCGAGCACTGCGCACCCAACACCCTGAGCACTGAGCACCCAGTACCCTGAGCACTGAACACACAGCACCCTGAGTACTGAGCACCCTGAGCACTGAGCACCCAGCACCCTGGGCACTGTGCACCCAGCACCCCGAGCACTGAGCACCCAGTACCCTGAGTACTGAGAACAGATCACCCTGAGTACTGAGCACCCAGCACCCTGAGTACTGAGCCCCCAGCACCCTTAGTACTGAGCACCAAGCACCCCGAGCACTGAGCACCCAGCACCCCGAGAATGAGCACCCAGCACCCTGAGTACTGAGAACCGAGCACCCTGAGTACTGAGCACCCAGCACCCTGAGTACTGAGCCCCCAGCACCCTGAGTACTGAGCATCCAGCACCCTGAGTACTGAGCACCCAGCACCCTGAGTACTGAGCACCCAGCACCCAGAGTACTGAGCCCCCAGCACCCCGAGTACTGAGCACCCAGCACACTGAGTACTGAGCACCCAGCACCCTGAGCACTGAGCACAAAGCATGCTGAGTAATGAGCACTGAGCACCCTGAGTACTGAGCACCGAGGACCCTGAGCACTGAGCACCCAGCACCCTGAGTACTGAGCACCCAGCACCCTGAGTACTGAGCACCCAGCACCCCGAGCACTGAGCACCCTGAGTACTGAGCACCCAGCACCCTGAGTACTGAGCACTAAGCACCCAGAGCACTGAGCACCCAGCACCCCGAGCACGGAGCACCCAGGACCCCGAGCACTGAGTACTGAGCACCCAGCACCCTGAGTACTGAGCACCGAGCTCCCCGAGCACTGAGCACCCTGAGTACTGAGCACACAGCACCCCAATCACTGAGCACCCAGCACCCTGAGCACCCAGAACCCCGAGCACTGAGCACCCAGCACCCTGAGTACTGAGCACCAAGCACCCCGAGCACTGAGCACCCAGCACCCTGAGTACTGAGCACTGAGCACCCAGCACCCCGAGCACTGAGCACCCAGCACCCTGTGAACTGAGCACTGAGCACCCTGAGTACAAAGCACCCAGGACCCTGAGTACTGAGCACCCTGCACCCTGAGCACTCAGCACCCAGCACCCCGAGCACTGAACACCCAGCACCCTGAGCACTGAGCACCCATCACCCTAAGCACTGAGCACCCAGCACCCAGAGCACTGAGCACCCAGCACCCTAAGCACTGAGCACCCAGCACCTCTAGCACTGTGCACCCAGAACCTTGAGTAATGAGAACCCAGCACCCTGAGTACTGAGCACCCAGCACCCTGAGCACTGAGCACCCAGCAGCCCGAGCACTGAGCACCCAGCATCCTGAGCACTGAGTACTGAGCACCCAGCACCCTGAGCACTGAGCACCCAGCACCCTGAGCACTGAGCACCCAGCACCCTGAGTACTGAGCACCCAGCACCCCAAGCACTGAGCACCGAGCACCCTGAGTACTGAGCACCCAGCACGCTGAGCACTGAGCACCCAGCACCCTGAGTACTGAGCACCCAGCACCCTGAGTACTGAGCACCCAGCACCCTGAGTACTGAGCACCCAGCACCCCGAGCACTGAGCACCCAGCACCCTGAGCACTGAGCACCCAGCACCCTGAGTACTGAGCACCAAGCACCCTGAGCACTGAGCACCCAGCACCCTGAGCACTGAGCACCATGCACCCTGAGCACTGAGAACCCAGCACCCTGAGCACTGAGCACCCAGCACCCTGAGTACTGAGCACCCAGCACCCCAAGCACTGAGCACCGAGCACCCTGAGTACTGAGCACCCAGCACGCTGAGCACTGAGCACCCAGCACCCTGAGTACTGAGCACCCAGCACCCTGTGCACTGAGCACTGAGCACCCAGCACCCTGAGCACTGAGCACCCAGCACCCCGAGCACTGAGTACCCAGCACCCTGAGTACTGAGCACCCAGTACCCTGAGCACTGAGCACCCAGCACCCTTAGTACTGACCACCCAGCACCATGAGCACTGAGCACCCAGCACCCTGAGTACTGAGCATCCAGCACCCCGAGCACTGAGCACCCAGCACCCTGAGTACTGAGCACTGAGCACCCAGCACCCCGAGCACTGAGCACCCAGCACCCTCATTACTGAGCACTGAGCACCCAGCACCCTGAGCACTGAGCACCCAGCACCCTGAGCACTGAGCACCCAGTACCCCGAGTACTGAGCACACATCACCCTGAGCACTGAGCACCCTGCACCCTGAGCATGGAGCACCAAGCACCCCGAGCACTGCGCACCCAACACCCTGAGCACTGAGCACCCAGTACCCTGAGCACTGAACACACAGCACCCTGAGTACTGAGCACCCTGAGCACTGAGCACCCAGCACCCTGGGCACTGTGCACCCAGCACCCCGAGCACTGAGCACCCAGTACCCTGAGTACTGAGAACAGATCACCCTGAGTACTGAGCACCCAGCACCCTGAGTACTGAGCCCCCAGCACCCTTAGTACTGAGCACCAAGCACCCCGAGCACTGAGCACCCAGCACCCCGAGAATGAGCACCCAGCACCCTGAGTACTGAGAACCGAGCACCCTGAGTACTGAGCACCCAGCACCCTGAGTACTGAGCCCCCAGCACCCTGAGTACTGAGCATCCAGCACCCTGAGTACTGAGCACCCAGCACCCTGAGTACTGAGCACCCAGCACCCAGAGTACTGAGCCCCCAGCACCCCGAGTACTGAGCACCCAGCACACTGAGTACTGAGCACCCAGCACCCTGAGCACTGAGCACAAAGCATGCTGAGTAATGAGCACTGAGCACCCTGAGTACTGAGCACCGAGGACCCTGAGCACTGAGCACCCAGCACCCTGAGTACTGAGCACCCAGCACCCTGAGTACTGAGCACCCAGCACCCCGAGCACTGAGCACCCTGAGTACTGAGCACCCAGCACCCTGAGTACTGAGCACTAAGCACCCAGAGCACTGAGCACCCAGCACCCCGAGCACGGAGCACCCAGGACCCCGAGCACTGAGTACTGAGCACCCAGCACCCTGAGTACTGAGCACCGAGCTCCCCGAGCACTGAGCACCCTGAGTACTGAGCACACAGCACCCCAATCACTGAGCACCCAGCACCCTGAGCACCCAGAACCCCGAGCACTGAGCACCCAGCACCCTGAGTACTGAGCACCAAGCACCCCGAGCACTGAGCACCCAGCACCCTGAGTACTGAGCACTGAGCACCCAGCACCCCGAGCACTGAGCACCCAGCACCCTGTGAACTGAGCACTGAGCACCCTGAGTACAAAGCACCCAGGACCCTGAGTACTGAGCACCCTGCACCCTGAGCACTCAGCACCCAGCACCCCGAGCACTGAACACCCAGCACCCTGAGCACTGAGCACCCATCACCCTAAGCACTGAGCACCCAGCACCCAGAGCACTGAGCACCCAGCACCCTAAGCACTGAGCACCCAGCACCTCTAGCACTGTGCACCCAGAACCTTGAGTAATGAGAACCCAGCACCCTGAGTACTGAGCACCCAGCACCCTGAGCACTGAGCACCCAGCAGCCCGAGCACTGAGCACCCAGCATCCTGAGCACTGAGTACTGAGCACCCAGCACCCTGAGCACTGAGCACCCAGCACCCTGAGCACTGAGCACCCAGCACCCTGAGTACTGAGCACCCAGCACCCCAAGCACTGAGCACCGAGCACCCTGAGTACTGAGCACCCAGCACGCTGAGCACTGAGCACCCAGCACCCTGAGTACTGAGCACCCAGCACCCTGAGTACTGAGCACCCAGCACCCTGAGTACTGAGCACCCAGCACCCCGAGCACTGAGCACCCAGCACCCTGAGCACTGAGCACCCAGCACCCTGAGTACTGAGCACCAAGCACCCTGAGCACTGAGCACCCAGCACCCTGAGCACTGAGCACCATGCACCCTGAGCACTGAGAACCCAGCACCCTGAGCACTGAGCACCCAGCACCCTGAGCACTGAGCACCCAGCACCCTGAGTACTGAGCACCCAACGTACTGAGCACCGAGCACCCCGAGCACTGAGCACCCAGCACCCTGAGTACTGAGCACCCAGCACCGCGAGCACTGAGCACCCAGCACCCTGAGTACTGAGCACCGAGCACCCTAAGTACTGAGCACCCAGCACCCCGAGCACTGAGCACCCAGCACCCGGAGCACTGAGCACCCAGCACTGAGCACCCAGCACCCTGAGTACTGAGCACCCAGCACCCTGAGAACTGAGCACCGAGCACCCCGAGCACTGAGCACCGGGCACCACGAGCACTGACCACCCAGCACCCTGAGTACTGAGCACTCAGCACCCCGAGAATGAGCACCCAGCACCATGAGTACTGATCACCGAGCACCCTGAGCACTGAGCACCCAGCACCCTGAGTACTGAGCACCAAGCACCCTGAGTACTGAGCACCCAGCACCCTGAGTACTGAGCACCCAGCACCCTGAGTTCTGAGCACCCAGCACCCTGAGCACTGAGCACACTGAGTACTGAGCAACCAGCACCCTGAGCACTGAGCACCCAGCACCCCGAGCACTGAGCACCCAGCTCCCCGAGCACTGAGCACCCTGTGCACTGAGCACCGAGCACCCTGAGTACTGAGCACTGAGCACCCTGAGCACTGAGCACCCAGCACCCTGAGCACTGAGCACCCAGCACCCTGAGCACTGAGGACCCAGCACCACGAGCACTGAGAACCCAGCACCCTGAGTACTGAGCACCCAGCACCCTGAGCACTGAGGAGGCAGCAGCCCGAGCACTGAGCACCCAGCAGGCTGAGTACTGAGCACTGAGCACCCAGCACCCTGAGTACTGAGCACCCAGCACCCTGAGTAATGAGCACCCAGCACCCTGAGTACTGAGCACCGAGCACCCCGAGTACTGAGCACCCAGCACCCCGAGCACTGAGCACCCAGCACCCATAGCACTGAGCACCCAGCACACCGAGCACTCAGCAAGCAGCACCCCGAGCACTGAGCACCCAGCACACCGAGCACTGATCACCCAGCACCCCGAGCACTGAGCACCATGAGTACTAAGCACCGAGCACCCTGAGCACTGAGCACCCAGCACCCCGAGTACTGAGCACCCAGCACCCTGCGTACTGAGCACTGAGCACCCTTAGTACTGAGCACCGAGCACCCTGAGTAATGAGCACCCAGCACGGTGAGCACTGAGCACCCTGCACCTTGAGTACTGAGCACCGAGCACCCCGAGCACTGAGCACCCAGCACCCTAAGTACTGAGCACCCAGCACCCTGAGCACTGAGCACCCAGCACCCCGAGCACTGAGCACCCAGCACCCTGAGTACTGAGCACCCAGCACCCCGAGCACTGAGCACCCAGCACACTGACCACTGAGCACCCAGCACCCTGAGTACTGAGCACCCAGCACCCTGAGCACTGAGCACTCAGCACCCCGAATACTGAGCACCCAGCACCCTGAGTACTGAGCACTGAGCACCCTGAGCACTGAGCACCCAGCACCCCGAGCACTGAGCACCCAGCACCCTGAGTACTGAGCACCCGGCACCCTGAGTACTGAGCACTCAGCACCCTGAGTACTGAGCACCGAGCACCCCAAGCACTGAGCACCCAGCACCCTTAACACGGAGCACCCCGAGGACTGAGGACCCAGCACCCTGAGCACTGAGCACCCAGCACCCGGAGCACTGAGCACCCAGCACTGAGCACCCAGCACCCTGAGTACTGAGCACCCAGCACCCTGAGTACAGAGCACCGAGCACCCTGAGTACTGAGAACCCAGCACCCCGAGCACTGAGCACCCAGCACCCGGAGCACTGAGCACCCA
This sequence comes from Microtus oregoni, assembly GCF_018167655.1. Taxonomy (NCBI): domain Eukaryota; kingdom Metazoa; phylum Chordata; class Mammalia; order Rodentia; family Cricetidae; genus Microtus; species Microtus oregoni. The sequence goes on from NW_024543145.1 coordinate 13,691, forward strand.
GCACTGAGCACCCAGCACCCTGAGTACTGAGCACCCAGCACCCTGAGAACTGAGCACCGAGCACCCCGAGCACTGAGCACCGGGCACCACGAGCACTGACCACCCAGCACCCTGAGTACTGAGCACCCAGCACCCCGAGAATGAGCACCCAGCACCATGAGTACTGAGCACCGAGCACCCTGAGCACTGAGCACCCAGCACCCTGAGCACCGAGCACCCAGCACCCTGAGCACTGAGCACCCAGCACCCTGAGCACTGAGCACCCAGCACCCTGAGCACTGAGCACCCAGCACCCTGAGTACTGAGCACCCAACGTACTGAGCACCGAGCACCCTGAGCACTGAGCACCCAGCACCCTTAGCACTGAGCACCCAGCACCCTGAGCAATGAGAACACTGAGTACTGAGCACCCAGCACCTTGAGCACTGAGCACCGAGCACCCCGAGCACTGAGCACCCAGCACCCGGAGTACTGAGCACCCAGCACCCTGAGTACTAAGCACCGAGCACCCTGAGTACTGAGCACCCAGCACCCTGAGCAGTGGACACACAGCACCCTGAGTACTGAGCACCCCGAGCACTGAGCACCCAGTACCCTGAGTACTGAGCACCGAGCACCCCGAGCACTGAGCACCCAGCACCCCGAGCACTGAGCACCCAGCAGCCCGAGCACTGAGCCCCCAGCACCCTGAGTACTGAGCACCCAGCACCCTGAGTACTGAGCACCCAGCACCCCGAGCACTGAGTACCCAGCACCCTGAGCACTGAGCACCCAGCACCCTGAGCACTGAGCACCCAGCACCCCAAGCACTGAGCACCCAGCACCCTGAGTACTGAGCACTGAGCACCCAGCACCCCGAGCACTGAGCACCCAGCACCCTGAGTACTGAGCACTGAGTACCCAGCACCCCGAGCACTGAGCACCCAGCACCCTGAGCACTGAGCACCCAGCACCCGAGTACTGATCAACCAGCACCCTGAGTACTGAGCACCCCGCACCCTGAGTACTGAGCACCCAGCACCCTGAGTACTGAGCACCCAGCACCTTGAGTACTGAGCACCCCGCACCCCGAGTACTGAGCACCCTGAGTACTGAGCCCCCAGCACCCTGAGTACTGAGCACCCTGCACCCCGAGCACTGAGCTCCCTGAGTACTGAGCACCCAGCACCCTGAGTACTGAGCACCCAGCACCCTGAGGACTGAGCACTGAGCACCCAGAGAACTGAGCACCCAGCACCCCGAGGACTGAGCACCCAGCACACTGAGCACTGAGCACTGAGCACCCAGCACCCTGTGCACTGAGCACTGAGCACCCAGCACCCTGAGCACTGAGCACCCAGCACCCCGAGCACTGAGTACCCAGCACCCTGAGTACTGAGCACCCAGTACCCTGAGCACTGAGCACCCAGCACCCTTAGTACTGACCACCCAGCACCATGAGCACTGAGCACCCAGCACCCTGAGTACTGAGCATCCAGCACCCCGAGCACTGAGCACCCAGCACCCTGAGTACTGAGCACTGAGCACCCAGCACCCCGAGCACTGAGCACCCAGCACCCTCATTACTGAGCACTGAGCACCCAGCACCCTGAGCACTGAGCACCCAGCACCCTGAGCACTGAGCACCCAGTACCCCGAGTACTGAGCACACATCACCCTGAGCACTGAGCACCCTGCACCCTGAGCATGGAGCACCAAGCACCCCGAGCACTGCGCACCCAACACCCTGAGCACTGAGCACCCAGTACCCTGAGCACTGAACACACAGCACCCTGAGTACTGAGCACCCTGAGCACTGAGCACCCAGCACCCTGGGCACTGTGCACCCAGCACCCCGAGCACTGAGCACCCAGTACCCTGAGTACTGAGAACAGATCACCCTGAGTACTGAGCACCCAGCACCCTGAGTACTGAGCCCCCAGCACCCTTAGTACTGAGCACCAAGCACCCCGAGCACTGAGCACCCAGCACCCCGAGAATGAGCACCCAGCACCCTGAGTACTGAGAACCGAGCACCCTGAGTACTGAGCACCCAGCACCCTGAGTACTGAGCCCCCAGCACCCTGAGTACTGAGCATCCAGCACCCTGAGTACTGAGCACCCAGCACCCTGAGTACTGAGCACCCAGCACCCAGAGTACTGAGCCCCCAGCACCCTGAGTACTGAGCACCCAGCACACTGAGTACTGAGCACCCAGCACCCTGAGCACTGAGCACAAAGCATGCTGAGTAATGAGCACTGAGTACCCTGAGTACTGAGCACCGAGGACCCTGAGCACTGAGCACCCAGCACCCTGAGTACTGAGCACCCAGCACCCTGAGTACTGAGCACCCAGCACCCCGAGCACTGAGCACCCTGAGTACTGAGCACCCAGCACCCTGAGTACTGAGCACTAAGCACCCAGAGCACTGAGCACCCAGCACCCCGAGCGAGGAGCACCCAGGACCCCGAGCACTGAGTACTGAGCACCCAGCACCCTGAGTACTGAGCACCGAGCTCCCCGAGCACTGAGCACCCTGAGTACTGAGCACACAGCACCCCAATCACTGAGCACCCAGCACCCTGAGCACCCAGAACCCCGAGCACTGAGCACCCAGCACCCTGAGTACTGAGCACCAAGCACCCCGAGCACTGAGCACCCAGCACCCTGAGTACTGAGCACTGAGCACCCAGCACCCCGAGCACTGAGCACCCAGCACCCTGTGAACTGAGCACTGAGCACCCTGAGTACAAAGCACCCAGGACCCTGAGTACTGAGCACCCTGCACCCTGAGCACTCAGCACCCAGCACCCCGAGCACTGAACACCCAGCACCCTGAGCACTGAGCACCCAGCACCCTAAGCACTGAGCACCCAGCACCCAGAGCACTGAGCACCCAGCACCCTGAGCACTGAGCACCCAGCATCCTGAGTACTGAGCACCCAGCACCCTGAGTACTGAGCACCCAGACCCCGAGCTCTGAGCACCCAGCACCTCTAGCACTGTGCACCCAGCACCTTGAGTAATGAGAACCCAGCACCCTGAGTACTGAGCACCCAGCACCCTGAGCACTGAGCACCCAGCAGCCCGAGCACTGAGCACCCAGCATCCTGAGCACTGAGTACTGAGCACCCAGCACCCTGAGCACTGAGCACCCAGCACCCTGAGCACTGAGCACCCAGCACCCTGAGTACTGAGCACCCAGCACCCCAAGCACTGAGCACCGAGCACCCTGAGTACTGAGCACCCAGCACGCTGAGCACTGAGCACCCAGCACCCTGAGTACTGAGCACCCAGCACCCTGAGTACTGAGCACCCAGCACCCTGAGTACTGAGCACCCAGCACCCCGAGCACTGAGCACCCAGCACCCTGAGCACTGAGCACCCAGCACCCTGAGTACTGAGCACCAAGCACCCTGAGCACTGAGCACCCAGCACCCTGAGCACTGAGCACCATGCACCCTGAGCACTGAGAACCCAGCACCCTGAGCACTGAGCACCCAGCACCCTGAGCACTGAGCACCCAGCACCCTGAGTACTGAGCACCCAACGTACTGAGCACCGAGCACCCCGAGCACTGAGCACCCAGCACCCTGAGTACTGAGCACCCAGCACCGCGAGCACTGAGCACCCAGCACCCTGAGTACTGAGCACCGAGCACCCTAAGTACTGAGCACCCAGCACCCCGAGCACTGAGCACCCAGCACCCGGAGCACTGAGCACCCAGCACTGAGCACCCAGCACCCTGAGTACTGAGCACCCAGCACCCTGAGAACTGAGCACCGAGCACCCCGAGCACTGAGCACCGGGCACCACGAGCACTGACCACCCAGCACCCTGAGTACTGAGCACTCAGCACCCCGAGAATGAGCACCCAGCACCATGAGTACTGAGCACCGAGCACCCTGAGCACTGAGCACCCAGCACCCTGAGTACTGAGCACCAAGCACCCTGAGTACTGAGCACCCAGCACCCTGAGTACTGAGCACCCAGCACCCTGAGTTCTGAGCACCCAGCACCCTGAGCACTGAGCACACTGAGTACTGAGCAACCAGCACCCTGAGCACTGAGCACCCAGCACCCCGAGCACTGAGCACCCAGCTCCCCGAGCACTGAGCACCCTGTGCACTGAGCACCGAGCACCCTGAGTACTGAGCACTGAGCACCCTGAGCACTGAGCACCCAGCACCCTGAGCACTGAGCACCCAGCACCCTGAGCACTGAGGACCCAGCACCACGAGCACTGAGAACCCAGCACCCTGAGTACTGAGCACCCAGCACCCTGAGCACTGAGGAGGCAGCAGCCCGAGCACTGAGCACCCAGCAGGCTGAGTACTGAGCACTGAGCACCCAGCACCCTGAGTACTGAGCACCCAGCACCCTGAGTAATGAGCACCCAGCACCCCGAGTACTGAGCACCCAGCACCCTGAGCACTGAGGAGGCAGCAGCCCGAGCACTGAGCACCCAGCAGGCTGAGTACTGAGCACTGAGCACCCAGCACCCTGAGCACTGAGCAAGCAGCACCCTGAGCACTGAGCACCCAGCCCCCTGAGTACTGAGCACCCAGCACAATGAGTACTGAGCACCCAGCACCCCGAGCACTGAGCACCCAGCACCCATAGCACTGAGCACCCAGCACACCGAGCACTCAGCAAGCAGCACCCCGAGCACTGAGCACCCAGCACACCGAGCACTGATCACCCAGCACCCCGAGCACTGAGCACCATGAGTACTAAGCACCGAGCACCCTGAGCACTGAGCACCCAGCACCCCGAGTACTGAGCACCCAGCACCCTGCGTACTGAGCACTGAGCACCCTTAGTACTGAGCACCGAGCACCCTGAGTAATGAGCACCCAGCACGGTGAGCACTGAGCACCCTGCACCTTGAGTACTGAGCACCGAGCACCCCGAGCACTGAGCACCCAGCACCCTAAGTACTGAGCACCCAGCACCCTGAGCACTGAGCACCCAGCACCCCGAGCACTGAGCACCCAGCACCCTGAGTACTGAGCACCCAGCACCCCGAGCACTGAGCAACCAGCACACTGACCACTGAGCACCCAGCACCCTGAGTACTGAGCACCCAGCACCCTGAGCACTGAGCACTCAGCACCCCGAATACTGAGCACCCAGCACCCTGAGTACTGAGCACTGAGCACCCTGAGCACTGAGCACCCAGCACCCCGAGCACTGAGCACCCAGCACCCTGAGTACTGAGCACCCGGCACCCTGAGTACTGAGCACTCAGCACCCTGAGTACTGAGCACCGAGCACCCCAAGCACTGAGCACCCAGCACCCTTAACACGGAGCACCCCGAGGACTGAGGACCCAGCACCCTGAGCACTGAGCACCCAGCACCTTGAGTACTGAGCACCGAGCACCTCGAGCCCTGAGCACCCAGCACCCTGAGTACTGAGCACCCAGCACCATGAGCACTGAGCACCCAGCACCCCGAGCACTGAGCACCCAGCACCCTGAGTACTGAGCACCCAGCACCCTGAGCATTGAGCACCCAGCACCCTGAGTACTGAGCACCCTGAGTACTGAACACCCAGCACTCTGAGTACTGAGCACTGAGCACCCTGAGTACAGAACACCCAGCACCCTGAGAACTGAGTACCCAGCACCCTGAGTACTGAGCACTGACAACCCTGAGTACTGAGCACCGAGCACCCTGAGTACTGAGCACCCAGCACCCTGATCACGGAGCACGGAGCACCCCGAGGACTGAGCACCCAGCAACCTGAGCACTGAGCACCCAGCACCTTGAGTACTGAGCACCGAGCACACTGAGCACTGAGCACCCAGCACCCTGAGTACTGAGCACCCAGCACCCTGAGCACTGAGCACCCAGCACCCTGAGCACTGAGCACCCAGCACCCCGAGCACTGATCACCCAGCACCCTGAGTACTGAGCACCCAGCACCCTGAGCACTGAGCACCCAGCACCCTGAGTACTGAGCACCCAGCACCCTGAGTACTGAGCAACCAGCACCCTGAGCACTGAGCACTGAGCACCCAGCACCCTGAGCTCTGAGCACTGAGCACCCAGCACCCCGAGCACTGAGCACCCAGCACCCCGAGCACTGATCACCCATCACCCTGAGCACTGATCACCCAGCACCCTGAGTACTGAGCACCCAGCACCCTGAGTACTGAGCAACCAGCACCCTGAGCACTGAGCACTGAGCACCCAGCACCCTGAGCTCTGAGCACTGAGCACCCAGCACCCCGAGCACTGAGCACCCAGCACCCCGAGCACTGATCACCCAGCACCCTGAGCACTGATCACCCAGCACCCTGAGTACTGAGCACCCAGCACCCTGAGTACTGAGCACTCAGCACCCTGAGTACTGAGCACCAAGCACCCTGAGCACTGAGCACCCAGCACCCTGAGCACTGAGCACCCGGAGGACTGAGCACCCAGCACCCTGAGCACTGAGCAAGCAGCACCCTGAGTACTGAGCACCGATCACCCTGAGCACTGAGCACCCAGCACCCCGAGCACTGAGCACCCAGCACCCTGAGTACTGAGAACTCAGCACCCTGAGTACTGAGCACTCAGCACCCTGAGTACTGAGCACCGAGCACCCCGAGCACTGAGCACCCAGCACCCTGAGCACTGAGCACCCAGCACCCTGAGCACTGAGCACCCAGCACCCTGAGTACTGAGCACCGATCACCCTGAGCACTGAGCTCCCAGCCCCCTGAGTACTGAGCACCCAGCACCCTGAGCCCTGAGCACCCAGCACCCAGAGTACTGAGCACCCAGCACCCTGAGTACTGAGCACCCAGCACCCTGAGTACTGAGCACCCAGCACCCTGAGCACTGAGCACCCAGCACCCTGAGTACTGAGCACCCATCACCCCGAGCACTGAGCACCCAGCACCCTGAGAATGAGCACCCAGCACCCCGAGTACTGAGCACCGAGCACCCTGAGCACTGAGTACCCAGCACCCTGAGTACTGAGCACCCAGCACCCTGAGCACTGAGCACCCAGAACACTGAGTACTGAGCACCCAGCACCCTGAGCACTGAGCACCCAGCACCCTGAATACTGAGCATCCAGCACACCGAGCACTGAGCACCCAGCACCCTGAGTACTGAGCACTGAGCACCCAGCACCCCGAGCACTGAGCACCCAGCACCCTGTTTACTGAGCACTGAGTACCCAGCACCCAGAGCACTGAGCACCCAGCACCCTGAGAACTGAGCACCCTGAGTACTGAGAACCCAGCACCCTGAGCACTGAGCACCCAGCACCCCGAGCACTGAGCACCCAGCACCCAGAGCACTGAGCACTGAGCACCCTGAGTACTGAGCACCGAGCACCCCGAGCACTGAGCACCCAGCACCCTGAGCACTGAGCACCCTGAGGACTGAGCACCCAGCACCCTGAGCACTGAGCACCCAGCACCCTGAGCACTGAGCACCGAGCACCCTGAGTACTGAGCACTGAGTAGCCCTGAGCACTGAGCACCCTGCACCCTGAGTACTGAGCACCCAGCACCCTGAGCACTGAGCACCCAGCACGCTGAGTACTGAGCACTGAGCACCCTGAGTACTGAGCACCGAGCACCCTGAGCACTGAGCACCCAGCACTCTGAGTACTGAGCACTGAGCACCCTGAGCACTGAGCACAAAGCACCCTGAGTACTGAGAACTGAGCACCCTGAGTACTGACCACCCAGCACTCTGAGCACTGAGCACCCAGCACCCCGAGCACTAAGCACCCAGCACCCCGAGCACTGAGCACCCAGCACCCCGAGCACTGAGCACCCAGCACTCTGAGTACTGAGCACTGAGCACCCTGAGCACTGAGCACAAAGCACCCTGAGTACTGAGCACCGAGCACCCTGAGTACTGAGCACCCAGCACTCTGAGCACTGAGCACCCAGCACCCCGAGCACTGAGCACCCAGCACCCCGAGCACTGAGCACCCAGCACCCTGAGTACTGAGCACTGAGCACCCTGAGGACTGAGCACCCAGCACCCTGAGCACTGAGCACCCAGCACCCTGAGCACTGAGCACCCTGAGGACTGAGCACCCAGCGTACTGAGCAACGAGCACCCCGAGAACTGAACACCCAGCACCCCGAGCACTGAGCACCCAGCACCCTGAGTACTGAGTACCCAGCACCCTGAGTACTGATCACCCAGCGTACTGAGCACCGAGCACCCCGAGCACTGAGCACCTAGCACCCTGAGTACTGAGCACCCAGCACCCTGAGCACTGAGCAGCCAGCACCCTGAGTACTGAGCACCGAGCACCCTGAGTACTGAGCACCCAGCGCCTGAGTACTGAGCACCCAGCACCCTGAGTACTGAGCACCCAGCGTACTGAGCACCGCGCAGCCAGCACCCTGAGTACTGAGCACCCAGCACCCTGAGCACTGAGCACCCAGCACCCTGAGCACTGAGCACCCAGCACCCTCAGTACTGAGCACCGATCACCCTGAGCACTGAGCTCCCAGCCCCCTGAGTACTGAGCACCCAGCACCATGAGCACTGAGCACCCAGCACCCTGAGTACTGAGCACCCAGCACCCTGAGCACTGAGCACCCAGCACCCTGAGTACTGAGCACCCAGCACCCTGAGCACTGAGCACCCAGCACCCTGAGTACTGAGCACCCATCATCCCGAGCACTGAGCACCCACCACCCTGAGAATGAGCACCAAGCACCCCGAGTACTGAGCACCGAGCACCCCGAGCACTGAGCACCTAGCACCCTGAGTACTGAGCACCCAGCACCCTGAGCACTGAGCACCCAGCACCCTGAGTACTGAGCACCGAGCACCCTGAGTACTGAGCACCCAGCACCCTGAGTACTGAGCACCCAGCACCCTGAGTACTGAGCACCCAGCGTACTGAGCACCGAGCACCCAGCACCCTGAGTACTGAGCACCCAGCACCCTGAGCACTGAGCACCCAGCACCCTGAGTACTGAGTACTGAGCACCCCGAGTACTGAGCACCGAGCACCCCGAGCTCTGAGCACCCAGCACCCCGAGCACTGAGCACCCTGAGTACTGAGCACCCAGCACCCTGAGCGCTGAGCACCCAGCACACTGAGCACTGAGCACCCAGCACCCTGAGCACTGAGCACACATCACCCTGAGTACTGAGCACCGAGCACCCCGAGCACTGAGCACCCAGCACCCTGAGCACTGAGCACCCTGAGTACTGAGCACTGAGCACCCTGAGTACTGACCACCCAGCACCCTGAGTACTGAGCACCCAGCACCCTGAGCAATGATCACCCTGAGTACTGAGCACCCAGCACCTGGAGCAACTAGCACCGAGCACCCCGAGCACTGAGCACCCAGCATCCTGAGTACTAAGCACCGAGCACCCTGAGTACTGAGCACACAGAACCCTGAGCACTGAACACACAGCACCCTGAGTACTGAGCAACCCGAGCACTGAGCACTCAGCACCCTGAGTACTGAGCAGTGAGCACCCCGAGAACTGAGCACCCAGGACCCCGAGCACTGAGCACCCAGCACCCCGAGCACTGAGCACCCAGCACCCTGAGTACTGAGCACCCAGAACCCTGAGTACTGAGCAACTAGCACCCCGAGCACTGAGCACCCAGCACCCTGAGCACTGAGCACCCAGCACCCTGAGCACTGAGCACCCAGCACCCCGAGCACTGAGCACCCAGCACCCTGAGTACTGAGCACTGAGCACCCAGCACCCCGAGCACTGAGCACCCAGCACCCTGAGTACTGAGCACTGAGCACCCAGCACCCCGAGCACTGAGCACCCAGCACCCTGAGCCCTGAGCACCCAGCACCCGAGTACTGAGCACCCAGCACCCAGAGTACTGAGCACCCAGCATCCCGAGTACTGACCACCCAGCACCCCGAGTACTGAGCACCCAGCACCCTGAATACTGAGCACCCAGCACCCTGAGCACTGAGCACCCAGGACCCCGAGCACTGAGGACCTAGCACCCTGAGCACTGAGCACCCAGCACCCTGAGTACTGAGCACCGAGCACCCTGAGTACTGAGCACAGAGCACCCTGAGTACTGAGCACCCAGCACCCCGAGCACTGAGCACCGAGCACCCCGAGCACTGAACACCCAGCACCCCGAGCACTGAGCACCCAGCACCCTGAGTACTGAGTACCCAGCACCCTGAGTACTGATCACCCAGCGTACTGAGCACCGAGCACCCCGAGCACTGAGCACCTAGCACCCTGAGTACTGAGCACCCAGCACCCTGAGCACTGAGCAGCCAGCACCCTGAGTACTGAGCACCGAGCACCCTGAGTACTGAGCACCCAGCGCCTGAGTACTGAGCACCCAGCACCCTGAGTACTGAGCACCCAGCGTACTGAGCACCGCGCAGCCAGCACCCTGAGTACTGAGCACCCAGCACCCTGAGCACTGAGCACCCAGCACCCTGAGCACTGAGCACCCAGCACCCTGAGTACTGAGCACCGATCACCCTGAGCACTGAGCTCCCAGCCCCCTGAGTACTGAGCACCCAGCACCCTGAGCACTGAGCACCCAGCACCCTGAGTACTGAGCACCCAGCACCCTGAGCACTGAGCACCCAGCACCCTGAGTACTGAGCACCCAGCACCCTGAGCACTGAGCACCCAGCACCCTGAGTACTGAGCACCCATCATCCCGAGCACTGAGCACCCACCACCCTGAGAATGAGCACCAAGCACCCCGAGTACTGAGCACCGAGCACCCCGAGCACTGAGCACCTAGCACCCTGAGTACTGAGCACCCAGCACCCTGAGCACTGAGCACCCAGCACCCTGAGTACTGAGCACCGAGCACCCTGAGTACTGAGCACCCAGCACCCTGAGTACTGAGCACCCAGCACCCTGAGTACTGAGCACCCAGCGTACTGAGCACCGAGCACCCAGCACCCTGAGTACTGAGCACCCAGCACCCTGAGCACTGAGCACCCAGCACCCTGAGTACTGAGTACTGAGCACCCCGAGTACTGAGCACCGAGCACCCCGAGCTCTGAGCACCCAGCACCCCGAGCACTGAGCACCCTGAGTACTGAGCACCCAGCACCCTGAGCGCTGAGCACCCAGCACACTGAGCACTGAGCACCCAGCACCCTGAGCACTGAGCACACATCACCCTGAGTACTGAGCACCGAGCACCCCGAGCACTGAGCACCCAGCACCCTGAGCACTGAGCACCCTGAGTACTGAGCACTGAGCACCCTGAGTACTGAGCACCCAGCACCCTGAGTACTGAGCACCCAGCACCCTGAGCAATGATCACCCTGAGTACTGAGCACCCAGCACCTGGAGCAACTAGCACCGAGCACCCCGAGCACTGAGCACCCAGCATCCTGAGTACTAAGCACCGAGCACCCTGAGTACTGAGCACCCAGCACCCTGAGCACTGAACACACAGCTCCCTGAGTACTGAGCAACCCGAGCACTGAGCACTCAGCACCCTGAGTACTGAGCACCGAGCACCCCGAGAACTGAGCACCCAGGACCCCGAGCACTGAGCACCCAGCACCCCGAGCACTGAGCACCCAGCACCCTGAGTACTGAGCACCCAGAACCCTGAGTACTGAGCAACTAGCACCCCGAGCACTGAGCACCCAGCACCCTGAGCACTGAGCACCCAGCACGCTGAGCACTGAGCACCCAGCACCCCGAGCACTGAGCACCCAGCACCCTGAGTACTGAGCACTGAGCACCCAGCACCCCGAGCACTGAGCACCCAGCACCCTGAGTACTGAGCACTGAGCACCCAGCACCCCGAGCACTGAGCACCCAGCACCCTGAGCCCTGAGCACCCAGCACCCGAGTACTGAACACCCAGCACCCCGAGTACTGAGCACCCAGCATCCCGAGTACTGACCACCCAGCACCCCGAGTACTGAGCACCCAGCACCCTGAATACTGAGCACCCAGCACCCTGAGCACTGAGCACCCAGGACCCCGAGCACTGAGGACCTAGCACCCTGAGCACTGAGCACCCAGCACCCTGAGAACTGACCACCCTGAGTACTGAGAACCCAGCACCCTGAGCACTGAGCACCCAGCACCCCGAGCACTGAGCACCCAGCACCCAGAGCACTGAGCACTGAGCACCCTGAGTACTGAGCACCGAGCACCCCGAGCACTGAGCACCGAGCACCCTGAGCACTGAGCACCCTGAGGACTGAGCACCCAGCACCCTGAGCACTGAGCACCCAGCACCCTGAGCACTGAGCACCCTGAGTACTGAGCACCGATCACCTGAGCACTGAGCACCCAGCACCCCAAGCACTGAGCACCCAGCACCCTGAGCACTGAGCACCCAGCACCCTGAGCACTGAGCACCGAGCACCCTGAGTACTGAGCACTGAGCACCCTGAGCACTGAGCACCCTGCACCCTGAGTACTGAGCACCCAGCACCCTGAGCACTAAGGACCGAGCACAATGAGTACTAAGCACCCAGCACCCTGAGTACTGAGCACCCAGCACCCTGAGCACTGAGCACCCAGCACGCTGAGTACTGAGCACTGAGCACCCTAAGTACTGAGCACCGAGCACCCTGAGCACTGAGCACCCAGCACTCTGAATACTGAGCACTGAGCACCCTGAGCACTCAGCACAAAGCACCCTGAGTACTGAGCACCGAGCACCCTGAGTACTGAGCACCCAGAACTCTGAGCACTGAGCACACAGCACCCCGAGCACTGAGCACCCAGCACCCCGAGCACTGAGCACCCAGCACCCCGAGCACTGAGCACCCAGCACTCTGAGTACTGAGCCCTGAGCACCCTGAGCACTGAGCACAAAGCACCCTGAGTACTGAGCACCGAGCACCCTGAGTACTGAGCACCCAGCACTCTGAGCACTGAGCACCCAGCACCCCGAGCACTGAGCACCCAGCACCCCGAGCACTGAGCACCCAGCACCCCGAGCACTGAGCACCCAGCACCCTGAGTACTGAGCACTGAGCACCCTGAGTACTGAGCAACGAGCACCCTGAGTACTGAGCACCCAGCACCCCGAGCACTGAGCACCGAGCACCCTGAGTACTGAGCACCCCTACCCTGAGCACTGAGCACCCAGCACAACGAGTACTGAGCACCCAGCACCCTGATTACTGAGCACCAAGCAAAATGAGCACTGAGCACCGAGCACCCCAAGCACTGAGCACCCAGCACCCCGAGCACTGAGCACCCAGCACCCTGAGTACTAAGCACCCAGCACCCTGAGTACTGAGCACCCAGCACCCTGAGTACTGAGTACCCAGCACCCTGAGTACTGAGCACCCAGCGTACTGAGCACCGAGCACCCCGAGCACCGAGCACCTAGCACCCTGAGTACTGAGCACCCAGCACCCTGAGCACTGAGCACCCAGCACCCTGAGTACTGAGCACCGAGCACCCTGAGTACTGACCTCCCAGCACCCTGAGTACTGAGCACCCAGCACCCTGAGTACTGAGCACCCAGCGTACTGAGCACCGAGCACCCAGCACCCTGAGTACTGAGCACCCAGCACCCTGAGCACTGAGCACCCAGCACCCTGAGCACTGAGCACCCAGCACCCTGAGTACTGAGCACCGATCACCCTGAGCACTGAGCTCCCAGCCCCCTCAGTACTGAGCACCCAGCACCCTGAGCACTGAGCACCCAGCACCCTGAGTACTGAGCACCCAGCACCCTGAGCACTGAGCACCCAGCAACCTGAGTACTGAGCACCCAGCACCCTGAGCACTGAGCACCCAGCACCCTGAGTACTGAGCACCCATCACAGCGAGCACTGAGCACCCAGCACCCTGAGAATGAGCACCCAGCACCCCGAGTACTGAGCACCGAGCACCCTGAGCACTGAGTACCCAGCACCCTGAGTACTGAGCACCCAGCACCCTGAGCACGGAGCACCCAGCACACTGAGTACTGAGCACCCAGCACCCTGAGCACTGAGCACCCAGCACCCTGAGTACTGAGCACCCAGCACCCCGAGCACTGAGCACCCAGCACCCTGTTTACTGAGCACTGAGTACCCAGCACCCAGAGCACTAAGCACCCAGCACCCTGAGAACTGAGCACCCTGAGTACTGAGAACCCAGCACACTGAGCACTGAGCACCCAGCACCCCGAGCACTGAGCACCCAGCACCCAGAGCACTGAGCACTGAGCACCCTGAGTACTGAGCACCGAGCACGCCGAGCACTGACCACCCAGCACCCTGAGCACTGAGCACCCAGCACCCTGAGCACTGAGCACCCTGAGGACTGAGCACCCAGCACCCTGAGCACTGAGCACCCAGCACCCTGAGTACTGAGCACCGATCACCTGAGCACTGAGCACCCAGCACCCCGAGCACTGAGCACCCAGCACCCCGAGCACTGAGCACCCAGCACCCTGAGCACTGAGCACCGAGGACCCTGAGTACTGAGCACTGAACACCCTGAGCACTGAGCACCCTGCACCCTGAGTACTGAGCACCCAGCACCCTGAGCACTGAGGACCGAGCACACTGAGTACTAAGCACCCTGCACCCTGAGTACTGAGCACCCAGCACCCTGAGCTCTGAGCACCCAGCACGCTGAGTACTGAGCACTGAGCACCCTGAGTACTGAGCACCGAGCACCTTGAGCACTGAGCACCCAGCACTCTGAGTACTGAGCACTGAGCACCCTGAGCACTGAGCACCCAGCACCCTGAGTACTGAGCACCGATCACCCTGAGTACTGAGCACCCAGCACTCTGAGAACTGAGCACCCAGCACCCTGAGCACTGAGCACCCAGCACCCCGAGCACTGAGCACCGAGCACCCTGAGTACTAAGCACCCAGCACCCTGAGTACTGAGCACCCAGCACCCTGAGCACTGAGCACCCAGCACCCCGAGCACTGAGCATCGAGCACCCTGAGTACTAAGCACCCAGAACCCTGAGTACTGAGCACCCAGCACCCTGAGTACTGAGCACCCAGCACCCTGAGTACTGAGCACCCAGCGTACTGAGCACCGAGCACCCTGAGCACTGAGCACCCAGCACACTGAGTACTGAGCACCCAGCACCCTGAGCATTGAGCACCCAGCACCCTGAGTACTGAGCATCCAGCACCCCGAGCACTAGGCACCCAGCACCCTGAGTACTGAGCACTGAGCACCCAGCACCCCGAGCACTGAGCACCCAGCACCCTGTTTACTGAGCACTGAGTACCCAGCACCCAGAGCACTGAGCACCCAGCACCCTGAGAACTGACCACCCTGAGTACTGAGAACCCAGCACCCTGAGCACTGAGCACCCAGCACCCCGAGCACTGAGCACCCAGCACCCAGAGCACTGAGCACTGAGCACCCTGAGTACTGAGCACCGAGAACCCCGAGCACTGAGCACCGAGCACCCTGAGCACTGAGCACCCTGAGGACTGAGCACCCAGCACCCTGAGCACTGAGCACCCAGCACCCTGAGCACTGAGCACCCTGAGTACTGAGCACCGATCACCTGAGCACTGAGCACCCAGCACCCCGAGCACTGAGCACCCAGCACCCTGAGCACTGAGCACCCAGCACCCTGAGCACTGAGCACCGAGCACACTGAGTACTGAGCACTGAGCACCCTGAGCACTGAGCACCCTGCACCCTGAGTACTGAGCACCCAGCACCCTGAGCACTAAGGACCGAGCACACTGAGTACTAAGCACCCAGCACCCTGAGTACTGAGCACCCAGCACCCTGAGCACTGAGCACCAAGCACGCTGAGTACTGAGCACTGAGCACCCTGAGTACTGAGCACCGAGCACCCTGAGCACTGAGCACCCAGCACTCTGAATACTGAGCACTGAGCACCCTGAGCACTCAGCACAAAGCACCCTGAGTACTGAGCACCGAGCACCCTGAGTACTGAGCACCCAGCACTCTGAGCACTGAGCACACAGCACCCCGAGCACTGAGCACCCAGCACCCCGAGCACTGAGCACCCAGCACCCCGAGCACTGAGCACCCAGCACTCTGAGTACTGAGCACTGAGCACCCTGAGCACTGAGCACAAAGCACCCTGAGTACTGAGCACCGAGCACCCTGAGTACTGAGCACCCAGCACTCTGAGCACTGAGCACCCAGCACCCCGAGCACTGAGCACCCAGCACCCCGAGCACTGAGCACCCAGCACCCCGAGCACTGAGCACCCAGTACCCTGAGTACTGAGCACTGAGCACCCTGAGTACTGAGCACCGAGCACCCTGAGTACTGAGCACCCAGGACCCCGAGCACTGAGCACCGGGCACCCTGAGTACTGAGCACCCAGCACCCTGAGCACTGAGCACCAAGCACAACGAGTACTGAGCACCCAGCACCCTGATTACTGAGCACCAAGCAAAATGAGCACTGAGCACCGAGCACCCCAAGCACTGAGCACCCAGCACCCCGAGCACTGAGCACCCAGCACCCTGAGTACTAAGCACCCAGCACCCTGAGTACTGAGCACCCAGCACCCTGAGTACTGAGTACCCAGCAACCTGAGTACTGAGCACCCAGCGTACTGAGCACCGAGCACCCCGAGCACTGAGCACCTAGCACCCTGAGTACTGAGCACCCAGCACCCTGAGCACTGAGCACCCAGCACCCTGAGTACAGAGCACCGAGCACCCTGAGTACTGAGCACCCAGCACCCTGAGTACTGAGCACCCAGCACCCTGAGTACTGAGCACCCAGCGTACTGAGCACCGAGCACACAGCACCCTGAGTACTGAGCACCAAGCACCCTGAGCACTGAGCACCCAGCACCCTGAGCACTGAGCACCCAGCACCCTGAGTACTGAGCACCGATCACCCTGAGCACTGAGCTCCCAGCCCCCTCAGTACTGAGCACCCAGCACCCTGAGCACTGAGCACCCAGCACCCTGAGTACTGAGCACCCAGCACCCTGAGCACTGAGCACCCAGCAACCTGAGTACTGAGCACCCAGCACCCTGAGCACTGAGCACCCAGCACCCTGAGTACTGAGCACCCATCACAGCGAGCACTGAGCACCCAGCACCCTGAGAATGAGAACCCAGCACCCCGAGTACTGAGCACCGAGCACCCTGAGCACTGAGTACCCAGGACCCTGAGTACTGAGCACCCAGCACCCTGAGCACGGAGCACCCAGCACACTGAGTACTGAGCACCCAGCACCCTGAGCACTGAGCACCCAGCACCCTGAGTACTGAGCACCCAGCACCCTGAGCACTGAGCACCCAGCACCCTGAGCACTGAGCACCCAGCACCCTGTTTACTGAGCACTGAGTACCCAGCACCCAGAGCACTAAGCACCCAGCACCCTGAGAACTGAGCACCCTGAGTACTGAGAACCCAGCACCCTGAGCACTGAGCACCCAGCACCCCGAGCACTGAGCACCCAGCACCCAGAGCACTGAGCCCGGAGCACCCTGAGTACTGAGCACCGAGCACCCCGAGCACTGACCACCCAGCACCCTGAGCACTGAGCACCCTGAGGACTGAGCACCCAGCACCCTGAGCACTGAGCACCCAGCACCCTGAGCACTGAGCACCCTGAGGACTGAGCACCCAGCACCCTGAGCACTGAGCACCCAGCACCCTGAGTACTGAGCACCGATCACCTGAGCACTGAGCACCCAGCACCCCGAGCACTGAGCACCGAGGACCCTGAGTACTGAGCACTGAGCACCCTGAGCACTGAGCACCCTGCACCCTGAGTACTGAGCACACAGCACTCTGAGCACTGAGGATCGAGCACACTGAGTACTAAGCACCCTGCACCCTGAGTACTGAGCACCCAGCACCCTGAGCTCTGAGCACCCAGCACGCTGAGTACTGAGCACTGAGCACCCTGAGTACTGAGCACCGAGCACCCTGAGCACTGAGCACCCAGCACTCTGAGTACTGAGCACTGAGCACCCTGAGCACTGAGCACCCAGCACCCTGAGTACTGAGCACCGATCACCCTGAGTACTGAGCACCCAGCACTCTGAGAACTGAGCACCCAGCACCCTGAGCACTGAGCACCCAGCACCCCGAGCACTGTGCACCGAGCACCCTGAGTACTAAGCACCCAGCACCCTGAGTACTGAGCACCCAGCACCCTGAGCACTGAGCACCCAGCAACCCGAGCACTGAGCATCGAGCACCCTGAGTACTAAGCACCCAGAACCCTGAGTACTGAGCACCCAGCACCCTGAGTACTGAGCACCCAGCACCCTGAGTACTGAGCACCCAGCATACTGAGCACCGAGCACCCCGAGCACTGAGCACCTAGCACCCTGAGTACTGAGCACCCAGCACCCTGAGCACTGAGCACCCAGCACCCTGAGTACTGAGCACCGAGCACCCTGAGTACTGAGCACCCAGCACCCTGAGTACTGAGCACCCAGCACGCTGAGTACTGAGCACCCAGCGTACTGAGCACTGAGCACCGAGCACACTGAGTACTGAGCACTGAGCACCCTGAGCACTGAGCACCCTGCACCCTGAGTACTGAGCACCCAGCACCCTGAGCACTAAGGACCGAGCACACTGAGTACTAAGCACCCAGCACCCTGAGTACTGAGCACCCAGCACCCTGAGCACTGAGCACCAAGCACGCTGAGTACTGAGCACTGAGCACCCTGAGTACTGAGCACCGAGCACCCTGAGCACTGAGCACCCAGCACTCTGAATACTGAGCACTGAGCACCCTGAGCACTCAGCACAAAGCACCCTGAGTACTGAGCACCGAGCACCCTGAGTACTGAGCACCCAGCACTCTGAGCACTGAGCACACAGCACCCCGAGCACTGAGCACCCAGCACCCCGAGCACTGAGCACCCAGCACCCTGAGCACTGAGCACCCAGCACTCTGAGTACTGAGCACTGAGCACCCTGAGCACTGAGCACAAAGCACCCTGAGTACTGAGCACCGAGCACCCTGAGTACTGAGCACCCAGCACTCTGAGCACTGAGCACCCAGCACCCCGAGCACTGAGCACCCAGCACCCCGAGCACTGAGCACCCAGCACCCCGAGCACTGAGCACCCAGTACCCTGATTACTGAGCACTGAGCACCCTGAGTACTGAGCACCGAGCACCCTGAGTACTGAGCACCCAGCACCCCGAGCACTGAGCACCGGGCACCCTGAGTACTGAGCACCCAGCACCCTGAGCACTGAGCACCCAGCACAACGAGTACTGAGCACCCAGCACCCTGATTACTGAGCACTGAGCACCCAGCACCCCGAGCACTGAGCACCCAGCACCCTGAGCCCTGAGCACCCAGCACCCGAGTACTGAGCACCCAGCACCCTGAGTACTGAGCACTGAGCACCCAGCACCCCGAGCACTGAGCACCCAGCACCCTGAGCCCTGAGCACCCAGCACCCGAGTACTGAGCACCCAGCACCCAGAGTACTGAGCACCCAGCATCCCGAGTACTGACCACCCAGCACCCCGAGTACTGAGCACCCAGCACCCTGAATACTGAGCACCCAGCACCCTGAGCACTGAGCACCCAGGACCCCGAGCACTGAGGACCTAGCACCCTGAGCACTGAGCACCCAGCACCCTGAGTACTGAGCACCGAGCACCCTGAGTACTGAGCACCCAGCACCCTGAGTACTGAGCACCCAGCACACTGAGTACTGAGCACCCAGCACCCTGAGCACTGATCACCCAGCACCCTGAGTACTGAGCACTGAGCACCCATCACCCCGAGCACTGAGCACCCAGCACCCTGAGAATGAGCACCCAGCACCCCGAGGACTGAGCACCGAGCACCCTGAGCACTGAGTACCCAGCACCCTGAGTACTGAGCACCCAGCACCCTGAGCACTGAGCACCCAGCACACTGAGTACTGAGCACCCAGCACCCTGAGCACTGAGCACCCTGCACCCTGAGTACTGAGCATCCAGCACCCCGAGCACTGAGCACCCAGCACCCTGAGTACTGAGCACTGAGCACCCAGCACTCCGAGCACTGAGCACCCAGCACCCTGTTTACTGAGCACTGAGTACCCAGCACCCAGAGCACTGAGCACCCAGCACCCTGAGAACTGACCACCCTGAGTACTGAGAACCCAGCACCCTGAGCACTGAGCACCCAGCACCCCGAGCACTGAGCACCCAGCACCCAGAGCACTGAGCACTGAGCACCCTGAGTACTGAGCACCGAGCACCCCGAGCACTGAGCACCGAGCACCCTGAGCACTGAGCACCCTGAGGACTGAGCACCCAGCACCCTGAGCACTGAGCACCCAGCACCCTGAGCACTGAGCACCCTGAGTACTGAGCACCGATCACCTGAGCACTGAGCACCCAGCACCCCAAGCACTGAGCACCCAGCACCCTGAGCACTGAGCACCCAGCACCCTGAGCACTGAGCACCGAGCACCCTGAGTACTGAGCACTGAGCACCCTGAGCACTGAGCACCCTGCACCCTGAGTACTGAGCACCCAGCACCCTGAGCACTAAGGACCGAGCACAATGAGTACTAAGCACCCAGCACCCTGAGTACTGAGCACCCAGCACCCTGAGCACTGAGCACCCAGCACGCTGAGTACTGAGCACTGAGCACCCTGAGTACTGAGCACCCAGCACCCTGAGCACTGAGCACCCAGCACTCTGAATACTGAGCACTGAGCACCCTGAGCACTCAGCACAAAGCACCCTGAGTACTGAGCACCGAGCACCCTGAGTACTGAGCACCCAGCACTCTGAGCACTGAGCACACAGCACCCCGAGCACTGAGCACCCAGCACCCCGAGCACTGAGCACCCAGCACCCCGAGCACTGAGCACCCAGCACTCTGAGTACTGAGCACTGAGCACCCTGAGCACTGAGCACAAAGCACCCTGAGTACTGAGCACCGAGCACCCTGAGTACTGAGCACCCAGCACTCTGAGCACTGAGCACCCAGCACCCCGAGCACTGAGCACCCAGCACCCCGAGCACTGAGCACCCAGCACCCCGAGCACTGAGCACCCAGCACCCTGAGTACTGAGCACTGAGCACCCTGAGTACTGAGCACCGAGCACCCTGAGTACTGAGCACCCAGCACCCCGAGCACTGAGCACCGAGCACCCTGAGTACTGAGCACCCCTACTCTGAGCACTGAGCACCCAGCACAACGAGTACTGAGCACCCAGCACCCTGATTACTGAGCACCAAGCAAAATGAGCACTGAGCACCGAGCACCCCAAGCACTGAGCACCCAGCACCCCGAGCACTGAGCACCCAGCACCCTGAGTACTAAGCACCCAGCACCCTGAGTACTGAGCACCCAGCACCCTGAGTACTGAGTACCCAGCACCCTGAGTACTGAGCACCCAGCGTACTGAGCACCGAGCACCCCGAGCACTGAGCACCTAGCACCCTGAGTACTGAGCACCCAGCACCCTGAGCACTGAGCACCCAGCACCCTGAGTACTGAGCACCGAGCACCCTGAGTACTGAGCACCCAGCACCCTGAGTACTGAGCACCCAGCACCCTGAGTACTGAGCACCCAGCGTACTGAGCACCGAGCACCCAGCACCCTGAGTACTGAGGACCCAGCACCCTGAGCACTGAGCACCCAGCACCCTGAGCACTGAGCACCCAGCACCCTGAGTACTGAGCACCGATCACCCTGAGCACTGAGCTCCCAGCCCCCTCAGTACTGAGCACCCAGTACCCTGAGCACTGAGCACCCAGCACCCTGAGTACTGAGCACCCAGCACCCTGAGCACTGAGCACCCAGCAACCTGAGTACTGAGCACCCAGCACCCTGAGCACTGAGCACCCAGCACCCTGAGTACTGAGCACCCATCACAGCGAGCACTGAGCACCCAGCACCCTGAGAATGAGCACCCAGCACCCCGAGTACTGAGCACCGAGCACCCTGAGCACTGAGTACCCAGCACCCTGAGTACTGAGCACCCAGCACCCTGAGCACGGAGCACCCAGCACACTGAGTACTGAGCACCCAGCAAACTGAGCACTGAGCACCCAGCACCCTGAGTACTGAGCACCCAGCACCCCGAGCACTGAGCACCCAGCACCCTGTTTACTGAGCACTGAGTACCCAGCACCCAGAGCACTAAGCACCCAGCACCCTGAGAACTGAGCACCCTGAGTACTGAGAACCCAGCACACTGAGCACTGAGCACCCAGCACCCCGAGCACTGAGCACCCAGCACCCAGAGCACTGAGCACTGAGCACCCTGAGTACTGAGCACCGAGCACCCCGAGCACTGACCACCCAGCACCCTGAGCACTGAGCACCCAGCACCCTGAGCACTGAGCACCCTGAGGACTGAGCACCCAGCACCCTGAGCACTGAGCACCCAGCACCCTGAGTACTGAGCACCGATCACCTGAGCACTGAGCACCCAGCACCCCGAGCACTGAGCACCCAGCACCCCGAGCACTGAGCACCCAGCACCCTGAGCACTGAGCACCGAGGACCCTGAGTACTGAGCACTGAACACCCTGAGCACTGAGCACCCTGCACCCTGAGTACTGAGCACCCAGCACCCTGAGCACTGAGGACCGAGCACACTGAGTACTAAGCACCCTGCACCCTGAGTACTGAGCACCCAGCACCCTGAGCTCTGAGCACCCAGCACGCTGAGTACTGAGCACTGAGCACCCTGAGTACTGAGCACCGAGCACCTTGAGCACTGAGCACCCAGCACTCTGAGTACTGAGCACTGAGCACCCTGAGCACTGAGCACCCAGCACCCTGAGTACTGAGCACCGATCACCCTGAGTACTGAGCACCCAGCACTCTGAGAACTGAGCACCCAGCACCCTGAGCACTGAGCACCCAGCACCCCGAGCACTGAGCACCGAGCACCCTGAGTACTAAGCACCCAGCACCCTGAGTACTGAGCACCCAGCACCCTGAGCACTGAGCACCCAGCACCCCGAGCACTGAGGATCGAGCACCCTGAGTACTAAGCACCCAGAACCCTGAGTACTGAGCACCCAGCACCCTGAGTACTGAGCACCCAGCACCCTGAGTACTGAGCACCCAGCGTACTGAGCACCGAGCACCCTGAGCACTGAGCACCCAGCACACTGAGTACTGTGCACCCAGCACCCTGAGCATTGAGCACCCAGCACCCTGAGTACTGAGCATCCAGCACCCCGAGCACTGAGCACCCAGCACCCTGAGTACTGAGCACTGAGCACCCAGCACCCTGAGCACTGAGCACCCAGCACCCTGTTTACTGAGCACTGAGTACCCAGCACCCAGAGCACTGAGCACCCAGCACCCTGAGAACTGACCACCCTGAGTACTGAGAACCCAGCACCCTGAGCACTGAGCACCCAGCACCCCGAGCACTGAGCATCCAGCACCCAGAGCACTGAGCACTGAGCACCCTGAGTACTGAGCACCGAGCACCCCGAGCACTGAGCACCGAGCACCCTGAGCACTGAGCACCCTGAGGACTGAGCACCCAGCACCCTGAGCACTGAGCACCCAGCACCCTGAGCACGGAGCACCCAGCACACTGAGTACTGAGCACCCAGCAAACTGAGCACTGAGCACCCAGCACCCTGAGTACTGAGCACCCAGCACCCCGAGCACTGAGCACCCAGCACCCTGTTTACTGAGCACTGAGTACCCAGCACCCAGAGCACTAAGCACCCAGCACCCTGAGAACTGAGCACCCTGAGTACTGAGAACCCAGCACACTGAGCACTGAGCACCCAGCACCCCGAGCACTGAGCACCCAGCACCCAGAGCACTGAGCACTGAGCACCCTGAGTACTGAGCACCGAGCACCCCGAGCACTGACCACCCAGCACCCTGAGCACTGAGCACCCAGCACCCTGAGCACTGAGCACCCTGAGGACTGAGCACCCAGCACCCTGAGCACTGAGCACCCAGCACCCTGAGTACTGAGCACCGATCACCTGAGCACTGAGCACCCAGCACCCCGAGCACTGAGCACCCAGCACCCCGAGCACTGAGCACCCAGCACCCTGAGCACTGAGCACCGAGGACCCTGAGTACTGAGCACTGAACACCCTGAGCACTGAGCACCCTGCACCCTGAGTACTGAGCACCCAGCACCCTGAGCACTGAGGACCGAGCACACTGAGTACTAAGCACCCTGCACCCTGAGTACTGAGCACCCAGCACCCTGAGCTCTGAGCACCCAGCACGCTGAGTACTGAGCACTGAGCACCCTGAGTACTGAGCACCGAGCACCTTGAGCACTGAGCACCCAGCACTCTGAGTACTGAGCACTGAGCACCCTGAGCACTGAGCACCCAGCACCCTGAGTACTGAGCACCGATCACCCTGAGTACTGAGCACCCAGCACTCTGAGAACTGAGCACCCAGCACCCTGAGCACTGAGCACCCAGCACCCCGAGCACTGAGCACCGAGCACCCTGAGTACTAAGCACCCAGCACCCTGAGTACTGAGCACCCAGCACCCTGAGCACTGAGCACCCAGCACCCCGAGCACTGAGCATCGAGCACCCTGAGTACTAAGCACCCAGAACCCTGAGTACTGAGCACCCAGCACCCTGAGTACTGAGCACCCAGCACCCTGAGTACTGAGCACCCAGCGTACTGAGCACCGAGCACCCTGAGCACTGAGCACCCAGCACACTGAGTACTGTGCACCCAGCACCCTGAGCATTGAGCACCCAGCACCCTGAGTACTGAGCATCCAGCACCCCGAGCACTGAGCACCCAGCACCCTGAGTACTGAGCACTGAGCACCCAGCACCCCGAGCACTGAGCACCCAGCACCCTGTTTACTGAGCACTGAGTACCCAGCACCCAGAGCACTGAGCACCCAGCACCCTGAGAACTGACCACCCTGAGTACTGAGAACCCAGCACCCTGAGCACTGAGCACCCAGCACCCCGAGCACTGAGCACCCAGCACCCAGAGCACTGAGCACTGAGCACCCTGAGTACTGAGCACCGAGCACCCCGAGCACTGAGCACCGAGCACCCTGAGCACTGAGCACCCTGAGGACTGAGCACCCAGCACCCTGAGCACTGAGCACCAAGCACCCTGAGTACTGAGCACCCTGAGTACTGAGCACCGATCACCTGAGCACTGAGAACCCAGCACCCCGAGCACTGAGCACCCAGCACGCTGAGCACTGAGCACCCAGCACCCTGAGCACTGAGCACCGAGCACACTGAGTACTGAGCACTGAGCACCCTGAGCACTGAGCACCCTGCACCCTGAGTACTGAGCACCCAGCACCCTGAGCACTAAGGACCGAGCACACTGAGTACTAAGCACCCAGCACCCTGAGTACTGAGCACCCAGCACCCTGAGCACTGAGCACCAAGCACGCTGAGTACTGAGCACTGAGCACCCTGAGTACTGAGCACCGAGCACCCTGAGCACTGAGCACCCAGCACTCTTAATACTGAGCACTGCGCTTCCTGAGCACTCAGCACAAAGCACCCTGAGTACTGAGCACCGAGCACCCTGAGTACTGAGCACCCAGCACTCTGAGCACTGAGCACACAGCACCCCGAGCACTGAGCACCCAGCACCCCGAGCACTGAGCACCCAGCACCCCGAGCACTGAGCACCCAGCACTCTGAGTACTGAGCACTGAGCACCCTGAGCACTGAGCACAAAGCACCCTGAGTACTGAGCACCGAGCACCCTGAGTACTGAGCACTGAGTACCCAGCACCCAGAGCACTAAGCACCCAGCACCCTGAGAACTGAGCACCCTGAGTACTGAGAACCCAGCACCCTGAGCACTGAGCACCCAGCACCCCGAGCACTGAGCACCCAGCACCCAGAGCACTGAGCACTGAGCACCCTGAGTACTGAGCACCGAGCACCCCGAGCACTGACCACCCAGCACCCTGAGCACTTAGCACCCTGAGGACTGAGCACCCAGCACCCTGAGCACTGAGCACCCAGCACCCTGAGCACTGAGCACCCTGAGGACTGAGCACCCAGCACCCTGAGCACTGAGCACCCAGCACCCTGAGTACTGAGCACCGATCACCTGAGCACTGAGCACCCAGCACCCTGAGCACTGAGCACCCAGCACCCCGAGCACTGAGCACCCAGCACCCTGAGCACTGAGCACCGAGGACCCTGAGTACTGAGCACTGAGCACCCTGAGCACTGAGCACCCTGCACCCTGAGTACTGAGCACACAGCACCCTGAGCACTGAGGACCGAGCACACTGAGTACTAAGCACCCTGCACCCTGAGTACTGAGCACCCAGCACCCTGAGCTCTGAGCACCCAGCACGCTGAGTACTGAGCACTGAGCACCCTGAGTACTGAGCACCGAGCACCCTGAGCACTGAGCACCCAGCACTCTGAGAACTGAGCACCCAGCACCCTGAGCACTGAGCACCCAGCACCCCGAGCACTGAGCACCGAGCACCCTGAGTACTAAGCACCCAGCACCCTGAGTACTGAGCACCCAGCACCCTGAGCACTGAGCACCCAGCACCCCGAGCACTGAGCATCGAGCACCCTGAGTACTAAGCACCCAGAACCCTGAGTACTGAGCACCCAGCACCCTGAGTACTGAGCACCCAGCACCCTGAGTACTGAGCACCCAGCGTACTGAGCACCGAGCACCCCGAGCACTGAGCACCTAGCACCCTGAGTACTGAGCACCCAGCACCCTGAGCACTGAGCACCCAGCACCCTGAGTACTGAGCACCGAGCACCCTGAGTACTGAGCACCCAGCACCCTGAGTACTGAGCACCCAGCACGCTGAGTACTGAGCACCCAGCGTACTGAGCACTGAGCACCGAGCACACTGAGTACTGAGCACTGAGCACCCTGAGCACTGAGCACCCTGCACCCTGAGTACTGAGCACCCAGCACCCTGAGCACTAAGGACCGAGCACACTGAGTACTAAGCACCCAGCACCCTGAGTACTGAGCACCCAGCACCCTGAGCACTGAGCACCAAGCACGCTGAGTACTGAGCACTGAGCACCCTGAGTACTGAGCACCGAGCACCCTGAGCACTGAGCACCCAGCACTCTGAATACTGAGCACTGAGCACCCTGAGCACTCAGCACAAAGCACCCTGAGTACTGAGCACCGAGCACCCTGAGTACTGAGCACCCAGCACTCTGAGCACTGAGCACACAGCACCCCGAGCACTGAGCACCCAGCACCCCGAGCACTGAGCACCCAGCACCCCGAGCACTGAGCACCCAGCACTCTGAGTACTGAGCACTGAGCACCCTGAGCACTGAGCACAAAGCACCCTGAGTACTGAGCACCGAGCACCCTGAGTACTGAGCACCCAGCACTCTGAGCACTGAGCACCCAGCACCCCGAGCACTGAGCACCCAGCACCCCGAGCACTGAGCACCCAGCACCCCGAGCACTGAGCACCCAGTACCCTGAGTACTGAGCACTGAGCACCCTGAGTACTGAGCACCGAGCACCCTGAGTACTGAGCAACCAGCACCCCGAGCACTGAGCACCGGGCACCCTGAGTACTGAGCACCCAGCACCCTGAGCACTGAGCACCCAGCACAACGAGTACTGAGCACCCAGCACCCTGATTACTGAGCACCAAGCAAAATGAGCACTGAGCACCGAGCACCCCAAGCACTGAGCACCCAGCACCCCGAGCACTGAGCACCCAGCACCCTGAGTACTAAGCACCCAGCACCCTGAGTACTGAGCACCCAGCACCCTGAGTACTGAGTACCCAGCAACCTGAATACTGAGCACCCAGCGTACTGAGCACCGAGCACCCCGAGCACTGAGCACCTAGCACCCTGAGTACTGAGCACCCAGCACCCTGAGCACTGAGCACCCAGCACCCTGAGTACTGAGCACCGAGCACCCTGAGTACTGAGCACCCAGCACCCTGAGTACTGAGCACCCAGCCCCCTGAGTACTGAGCACCCAGCGTACTGAGCACCGAGCACCCAGCACCCTGAGTACTGAGCACCAAGCACCCTGAGCACTGAGCACCCAGCACCCTGAGCACTGAGCACCCAGCACCCTGAGTACTGAGCACCGATCACCCTGAGCACTGAGCTCCCAGCCCCCTCAGTACTGAGCACCCAGGACCCTGAGCACTGAGCACCCAGCACCCTGAGTACTGAGCACCCAGCACCCTGAGCACTGAGCACCCAGCAACCTCAGTACTGAGCACCCAGCACCCTGAGCACTGAGCACCCAGCACCCTGAGTACTGAGCACCCATCACAGCGAGCACTGAGCACCCAGCACCCTGAGAATGAGCACCCAGCACCCCGAGTACTGAGCACCGAGCACCCTGAGCACTGAGTACCCAGCACCCTGAGTACTGAGCACCCAGCACCCTGAGCACGGAGCACCCAGCACACTGAGTACTGAGCACCCAGCACCCTGAGCACTGAGCACCCAGCACCCTGAGTACTGAGCACCCAGCACCCAGAGCACTGAGCACCCAGCACCCTGTTTACTGAGCACTGAGTACCCAGCACCCAGAGCACTAAGCACCCAGCACCCTGAGAACTGAGCACCCTGAGTACTGAGAACCCAGCACCCTGAGCACTGAGCACCCAGCACCCCGAGCACTGAGCACCCAGCACCCAGAGCACTGAGCACTGAGCACCCTGAGTACTGAGCACCGAGCAACCCGAGCACTGACCACCCAGCACCCTGAGCACTGAGCACCCTGAGGACTGAGCACCCAGCACCCTGAGCACTGAGCACCCAGCACCCTGAGCACTGAGCACCCTGAGGACTGAGCACCCAGCACCCTGAGTACTGAGCACCGATCACCTGAGCACTGAGCACCCAGCACCCCGAGCACTGAGCACCCAGCACCCCGAGCACTGAGCACCCAGCACCCTGAGCACTGAGCACCGAGGACCCTGAGTACTGAGCACTGAGCACCCTGAGCACTGAGCACCCTGCACCCTGAGTACTGAGCACACAGCACCCTGAGCACTGAGGACCGAGCACACTGAGTACTAAGCACCCTGCACCCTGAGTACTGAGCACCCAGCACCCTGAGCTCTGAGCACCCAGCACGCTGAGTACTGAGCACTGAGCACCCTGAGTACTGAGCACCGAGCACCCTGAGCACTGAGCACCCAGCACTCTGAGTACTGAGCACTGAGCACCCTGAGCACTGAGCACCCAGCACCCTGAGTACTGAGCACCGATCACCCTGAGTACTGAGCACCCAGCACTCTGAGAACTGAGCACCCAGCACCCTGAGCACTGAGCACCCAGCACCCCGAGCACTGAGCATCGAGCACCCTGAGTACTAAGCACCCAGAACCCTGAGTACTGAGCACCCAGCACCCTGAGTACTGAGCACCCAGCACCCTGAGTACTGAGCACCCAGCGTACTGAGCACCGAGCACCCCGAGCACTGAGCACCTAGCACCCTGAGTACTGAGCACCCAGCACCCTGAGCACTGAGCACCCAGCACCCTGAGTACTGAGCACCGAGCACCCTGAGTACTGAGCACCCAGCACCCTGAGTACTGAGCACCCAGCACGCTGAGTACTGAGCACCCAGCGTACTGAGCACCGAGCACCCAGCACCCTGAGTACTGAGCACCCAGCACCCTGAGCGCTGAGCACCCAGCACCCTGAGTACTGAGCACCGAGCACCCCGAGCACTGAGCACCCAGCACCCTGAGCACGGAGCACCCTGATTACTGAGCACTGAGCACCCTGAGTACTGAGCACCCAGCACCCTGAGTACTGAGCACCCAGCACCCTGAGCAATGATCACCCTGTGTACTGAGCACCCAGCACCTTGAGCACCGAGCACCGAGCACCCCGAGCACTGAGCACCCAGCATCCTGAGTACTAAGCACCGAGCACCCTGAGTACTGAGCACCCAGCACCCTGAGCACTGAACACACAGCACCCTGAGTACTGAGCACCCTGAGCACTGAGCACCCAGCACCCTGAGTACTGAGCACCGAGCACCCCGAGAACTGAGCACCCAGCACCCCGAGCACTCAGCACCCAGCACCCCGAGCACTGAGCACCCAGCACCCTGAGTACTGAGCACCCAGCACCCTGAGTACTGAGCAACCAACACCCCGAGCACTGAGCACCCAGCACCCTGAGCACTGAGCACCCAGCACCCTGAGCACTGAGCACCCAGCACCCCGAGCACTGAGCACCCAGCACCCTGAGTACTGAGCACAAAGCACCCTGAGTACTGAGCACCCAGCACCCTGAGCACTGAGCACCCAGCTCCCTGAGTACTGAGCACCCAGCACCCCGAGCACTGAGCACCCAGCACCCTGTTTACTGAGCACTGAGTACCCAGCACCCAGAGCACTAAGCACCCAGCACCCTGAGAACTGAGCACCCTGAGTACTGAGAACCCAGCACCCTGAGCACTGAGCACCCAGCACCCCGAGCACTGAGCACCCAGCACCCAGAGCACTGAGCACTGAGCACCCTGAGTACTGAGCACCGAGCACCCCGAGCACTGACCACCCAGCACCCTGAGCACTGAGCACCCTGAGGACTGAGCACCCAGCACCCTGAGCACTGAGCACCCAGCACCCTGAGTACTGAGCACCCTGAGGACTGAGCAAACAGCACCCTGAGCACTGAGCACCCAGCACCCTGAGTACTGAGCACCGATCACCTGAGCACTGAGCACCCAGCACCCCGAGCACTGAGCACCCAGCACCACGAGCACTGAGCACCCAGCACCCTGAGCACTGAGCACCGAGGACCCTGAGTACTGAGCACTGAGCACCCTGAGCACTGAGCACCCTGCACCCTGAGTACTGAGCACACAGCACCCTGAGCACTGAGGACCGAGCACACTGAGTACTAAGCACCCTGCACCCTGAGTACTGAGCACCCAGCACCCTGAGCTCTGAGCACCCAGCACGCTGAGTACTGAGCACTGAGCACCCTGAGTACTGAGCACAGAGCTCCCTGAGCACTGAGCACCCAGCACTCTGAGTACTGAGCACTGAGCACCCTGAGCACTGAGCACCCAGCACCCTGAGTACTGAGCACCGATCACCCTGAGTACTGAGCACCCAGCACTCTGAGAACTGAGCACCCAGCACCCTGAGCACTGAGCACCCAGCACCCCGAGCACTGAGCACCGAGCACCCTGAGTACTAAGCACCCAGCACCCTGAGTACTGAGCACCCAGCACCCTGAGCACTGAGCACCCAGCACCCCGAGCACTGAGCATCGAGCACCCTGAGTACTAAGCACCCAGAACCCTGAGTACTGAGCACCCAGCACCCTGAGTACTGAGCACCCAGCACCCTGAGTACTGAGCACCCAGCGTACTGAGCACCGAGCACCCCGAGCACTGAGCACCTAGCACCCTGAGTACTGAGCACCCAGCACCCTGAGCACTGAGCACCCAGCACCCTGAGTACTGAGCACCGAGCACCCTGAGTACTGAGCACCCAGCACCCTGAGTACTGAGCACCCAGCACGCTGAGTACTGAGCACCCAGCGTACTGAGCACTGAGCACCGAGCACACTGAGTACTGAGCACTGAGCACCCTGAGCACTGAGCACCCTGCACCCTGAGTACTGAGCACCCAGCACCCTGAGCACTAAGGACCGAGCACACTGAGTACTAAGCACCCAGCACCCTGAGTACTGAGCACCCAGCACCCTGAGCACTGAGCACCAAGCACGCTGAGTACTGAGCACTGAGCACCCTGAGTACTGAGCACCGAGCACCCTGAGCACTGAGCACCCAGCACTCTTAATACTGAGCACTGCGCATCCTGAGCACTCAGCACAAAGCACCCTGAGTACTGAGCACCGAGCACCCTGAGTACTGAGCACCCAGCACTCTGAGCACTGAGCACACAGCACCCCGAGTGCTGAGCACCCAGCACCCCGAGCACTGAGCACCCAGCACCCCGAGCACTGAGCACCCAGCACTCTGAGTACTGAGCACTGAGCACCCTGAGCACTGAGCACAAAGCACCCTGAGTACTGAGCACCGAGCACCCTGAGTACTGAGCACCGAGCACCCTGAGTACTGAGCACCCAGCACCCTGAGCACTGAGCACCAAGCACGCTGAGTACTGAGCACTGAGCACCCTGAGTACTGAGCACCGAGCACCCTGAGCACTGAGCACCCAGCACTCTTAATACTGAGCACTGCGCTTCCTGAGCACTCAGCACAAAGCACCCTGAGTACTGAGCACCGAGCACCCTGAGTACTGAGCACCCAGCACTCTGAGCACTGAGCACACAGCACCCCGAGCACTGAGCACCCAGCACCCCGAGCACTGAGCACCCAGCACCCCGAGCACTGAGCACCCAGCACTCTGAGTACTGAGCACTGAGCACCCTGAGCACTGAGCACAAAGCACCCTGAGTACTGAGCACCGAGCACCCTGAGTACTGAGCACTGAGTACCCAGCACCCAGAGCACTAAGCACCCAGCACCCTGAGAACTGAGCACCCTGAGTACTGAGAACCCAGCACCCTGAGCACTGAGCACCCAGCACCCCGAGCACTGAGCACCCAGCACCCAGAGCACTGAGCACTGAGCACCCTGAGTACTGAGCACCGAGCACCCCGAGCACTGACCACCCAGCACCCTGAGCACTGAGCACCCTGAGGACTGAGCACCCAGCACCCTGAGCACTGAGCACCCAGCACCCTGAGCACTGAGCACCCTGAGGACTGAGCACCCAGCACCCTGAGCACTGAGCACCCAGCACCCTGAGTACTGAGCACCGATCACCTGAGCACTGAGCACCCAGCACCCCGAGCACTGAGCACCCAGCACCCCGAGCACTGAGCACCCAGCACCCTGAGCACTGAGCACCGAGGACCCTGAGTACTGAGCACTGAGCACCCTGAGCACTGAGCACCCTGCACCCTGAGTACTGAGCACACAGCACCCTGAGCACTGAGGACCGAGCACACTGAGTACTAAGCACCCTGCACCCTGAGTACTGAGCACCCAGCACCCTGAGCTCTGAGCACCCAGCACGCTGAGTACTGAGCACTGAGCACCCTGAGTACTGAGCACCGAGCACCCTGAGCACTGAGCACCCAGCACTCTGAGAACTGAGCACCCAGCACCCTGAGCACTGAGCACCCAGCACCCCGAGCACTGAGCACCGAGCACCCTGAGTACTAAGCACCCAGCACCCTGAGTACTGAGCACCCAGCACCCTGAGCACTGAGCACCCAGCACCCCGAGCACTGAGCATCGAGCACCCTGAGTACTAAGCACCCAGAACCCTGAGTACTGAGCACCCAGCACCCTGAGTACTGAGCTCCCAGCACCCTGAGTACTGAGCACCCAGCGTACTGAGCACCGAGCACCCCGAGCACTGAGCACCTAGCACCCTGAGTACTGAGCACCCAGCACCCTGAGCACTGAGCACCCAGCACCCTGAGTACTGAGCACCGAGCACCCTGAGTACTGAGCACCCAGCACCCTGAGTACTGAGCACCCAGCACGCTGAGTACTGAGCACCCAGCGTACTGAGCACTGAGCACCGAGCACACTGAGTACTGAGCACTGAGCACCCTGAGCACTGAGCACCCTGCACCCTGAGTACTGAGCACCCAGCACCCTGAGCACTAAGGACCGAGCACACTGAGTACTAAGCACCCAGCACCCTGAGTACTGAGCACCCAGCACCCTGAGCACTGAGCACCAAGCACGCTGAGTACTGAGCACTGAGCACCCTGAGTACTGAGCACCGAGCACCCTGAGCACTGAGCACCCAGCACTCTGAATACTGAGCACTGAGCACCCTGAGCACTCAGCACAAAGCACCCTGAGTACTGAGCACCGAGCACCCTGAGTACTGAGCACCCAGCACTCTGAGCACTGAGCACACAGCACCCCGAGCACTGAGCACCCAGCACCCCGAGCACTGAGCACCCAGCACCCCGAGCACTGAGCACCCAGCACTCTGAGTACTGAGCACTGAGCACCCTGAGCACTGAGCACAAAGCACCCTGAGTACTGAGCACCGAGCACCCTGAGTACTGAGCACCCAGCACCCCGAGCACTGAGCACCCAGCACCCCGAGCACTGAGCACCCAGCACCCCGAGCACTGAGCACCCAGTACCCTGAGTACTGAGCAATGAGCACCCTGAGTACTGAGCACCGAGCACCCTGAGTACTGAGCAACCAGCACCCCGAGCACTGAGCACCGGGCACCCTGAGTACTGAGCACCCAGCACCCTGAGCACTGAGCACCCAGCACAACGAGTACTGAGCACCCAGCACCCTGATTACTGAGCACCAAGCAAAATGAGCACTGAGCACCGAGCACCCCAAGCACTGAGCACCCAGCACCCCGAGCACTGAGCACCCAGCACCCTGAGTACTAAGCACCCAGCACCCTGAGTACTGAGCACCCAGCACCCTGAGTACTGAGTACCCAGCAACCTGAATACTGAGCACCCAGCGTACTGAGCACCGAGCACCCCGAGCACTGAGCACCTAGCACCCTGAGTACTGAGCACCCAGCACCCTGAGCACTGAGCACCCAGCACCCTGAGTACTGAGCACCGAGCACCCTGAGTACTGAGCACCCAGCACCCTGAGTACTGAGCACCCAGCACCCTGAGTACTGAGCACCCAGCGTACTGAGCACCGAGCACCCAGCACCCTGAGTACTGAGCACCAAGCACCCTGAGCACTGAGCACCCAGCACCCTGAGCACTGAGCACCCAGCACCCTGAGTACTGAGCACCGATCACCCTGAGCACTGAGCTCCCAGCCCCCTCAGTACTGAGCACCCAGGACCCTGAGCACTGAGCACCCAGCACCCTGAGTACTGAGCACCCAGCACCCTGAGCACTGAGCACCCAGCAACCTGAGTACTGAGCACCCAGCACCCTGAGCACTGAGCACCCAGCACCCTGAGTACTGAGCACCCATCACAGCGAGCACTGAGCACCCAGCACCCTGAGAATGAGCACCCAGCACCCCGAGTACTGAGCACCGAGCACCCTGAGCACTGAGTACCCAGCACCCTGAGTACTGAGCACCCAGAACCCTGAGCACGGAGCACCCAGCACACTGAGTACTGAGCACCCAGCACCATGAGCACTGAGCACCCAGCACCCTGAGTACTGAGCACCCAGCACCCCGAGCACTGAGCACCCAGCACCCTGTTTACTGAGCACTGAGTACCCAGCACCCAGAGCACTAAGCACCCAGCACCCTGAGAACTGAGCACCCTGAGTACTGAGAACCCAGCACCCTGAGCACTGAGCACCCAGCACCCCGAGCACTGAGCACCCAGCACCCAGAGCACTGAGCACTGAGCACCCTGAGTACTGAGCACCGAGCACCCCGAGCACTGACCACCCAGCACCCTGAGCACTGAGCACCCTGAGGACTGAGCACCCAGCACCCTGAGCACTGAGCACCCAGCACCCTGAGCACTGAGCACCCTGAGGACTGAGCACCCAGCACCCTGAGTACTGAGCACCGATCACCTGAGCACTGAGCACCCAGCACCCCGAGCACTGAGCACCCAGCACCCCGAGCACTGAGCACCCAGCACCCTGAGCACTGAGCACCGAGGACCCTGAGTACTGAGCACTGAGCACCCTGAGCACTGAGCACCCTGCACCCTGAGTACTGAGCACACAGCACCCTGAGCACTGAGGACCGAGCACACTGAGTACTAAGCACCCTGCACCCTGAGTACTGAGCACCCAGCACCCTGAGCTCTGAGCACCCAGCACGCTGAGTACTGAGCACTGAGCACCCTGAGTACTGAGCACCGAGCACCCTGAGCACTGAGCACCCAGCACTCTGAGTACTGAGCACTGAGCACCCTGAGCACTGAGCACCCAGCACCCTGAGTACTGAGCACCGATCACCCTGAGTACTGAGCACCCAGCACTCTGAGAACTGAGCACCCAGCACCCTGAGCACTGAGCACCCAGCACCCCGAGCACTGAGCATCGAGCACCCTGAGTACTAAGCACCCAGAACCCTGAGTACTGAGCACCCAGCACCCTGAGTACTGAGCACCCAGCACCCTGAGTACTGAGCACCCAGCGTACTGAGCACCGAGCACCCCGAGCACTGAGCACCTAGCACCCTGAGTACTGAGCACCCAGCACCCTGAGTACTGAGCACCGAGCACCCTGAGTACTGAGCACCCAGCACCCTGAGTACTGAGCACCCAGCACGCTGAGTACTGAGCACCCAGCGTACTGAGCACAGAGCACCCAGCACCCTGAGTACTGAGCACCCAGCACCCTGAGCGCTGAGCACCCAGCACCCTGAGTACTGAGCACCGAGCACCCCGAGCACTGAGCACCCAGCACCCTGAGCACGGAGCACCCTGATTACTGAGCACTGAGCACCCTGAGTACTGAGCACCCAGCACCCTGAGCACTGAGCACCCAGCACTCTGAATACTGAGCACTGAGCACCCTGAGCACTCAGCACAAAGCACCCTGAGTACTGAGCACCGAGCACCCTGAGTACTGAGCACCCAGCACTCTGAGCACTGAGCACACAGCACCCCGAGCACTGAGCACCCAGCACCCCGAGCACTGAGCACCCAGCACCCCGAGCACTGAGCACCCAGCACTCTGAGTACTGAGCACTGAGCACCCTGAGCACTGAGCACAAAGCACCCTGAGTACTGAGCACCGAGCACCCTGAGTACTGAGCACCCAGCACTCTGAGCACTGAGCACCCAGCACCCCGAGCACTGAGCACCCAGCACCCCGAGCACTGAGCACCCAGCACCCCGAGCACTGAGCACCCAGTACCCTGAGTACTGAGCAATGAGCACCCTGAGTACTGAGCACCGAGCACCCTGAGTACTGAGCAACCAGCACCCCGAGCACTGAGCACCGGGCACCCTGAGTACTGAGCACCCAGCACCCTGAGCACTGAGCACCCAGCACAACGAGTACTGAGCACCCAGCACCCTGATTACTGAGCACCAAGCAAAATGAGCACTGAGCACCGAGCACCCCAAGCACTGAGCACCCAGCACCCCGAGCACTGAGCACCCAGCACCCTGAGTACTAAGCACCCAGCACCCTGAGTACTGAGCACCCAGCACCCTGAGTACTGAGTACCCAGCAACCTGAATACTGAGCACCCAGCGTACTGAGCACCGAGCACCCCGAGCACTGAGCACCTAGCACCCTGAGTACTGAGCACCCAGCACCCTGAGCACTGAGCACCCAGCACCCTGAGTACTGAGCACCGAGCACCCTGAGTACTGAGCACCCAGCACCCTGAGTACTGAGCACCCAGCACCCTGAGTACTGAGCACCCAGCGTACTGAGCACCGAGCACCCAGCACCCTGAGTACTGAGCACCAAGCACCCTGAGCACTGAGCACCCAGCACCCTGAGCACTGAGCACCCAGCACCCTGAGTACTGAGCACCGATCACCCTGAGCACTGAGCTCCCAGCCCCCTCAGTACTGAGCACCCAGGACCCTGAGCACTGAGCACCCAGCACCCTGAGTACTGAGCACCCAGCACCCTGAGCACTGAGCACCCAGCAACCTGAGTACTGAGCACCCAGCACCCTGAGCACTGAGCACCCAGCACCCTGAGTACTGAGCACCCATCACAGCGAGCACTGAGCACCCAGCACCCTGAGAATGAGCACCCAGCACCCCGAGTACTGAGCACCGAGCACCCTGAGCACTGAGTACCCAGCACCCTGAGTACTGAGCACCCAGCACCCTGAGCACGGAGCACCCAGCACACTGAGTACTGAGCACCCAGCACCCTGAGCACTGAGCACCCAGCACCCTGAGTACTGAGCACCCAGCACCCCGAGCACTGAGCACCCAGCACCCTGTTTACTGAGCACTGAGTACCCAGCACCCAGAGCACTAAGCACCCAGCACCCTGAGAACTGAGCACCCTGAGTACTGAGAACCCAGCACCCTGAGCACTGAGCACCCAGCACCCCGAGCACTGAGCACCCAGCACCCAGAGCACTGAGCACTGAGCACCCTGAGTACTGAGCACCGAGCACCCCGAGCACTGACCACCCAGCACCCTGAGCACTGAGCACCCTGAGGACTGAGCACCCAGCACCCTGAGCACTGAGCACCCAGCACCCTGAGCACTGAGCACCCTGAGGACTGAGCACCCAGCACCCTGAGTACTGAGCACCGATCACCTGAGCACTGAGCACCCAGCACCCCGAGCACTGAGCACCCAGCACCCCGAGCACTGAGCACCCAGCACCCTGAGCACTGAGCACCGAGGACCCTGAGTACTGAGCACTGAGCACCCTGAGCACTGAGCACCCTGCACCCTGAGTACTGAGCACACAGCACCCTGAGCACTGAGGACCGAGCACACTGAGTACTAAGCACCCTGCACCCTGAGTACTGAGCACCCAGCACCCTGAGCTCTGAGCACCCAGCACGCTGAGTACTGAGCACTGAGCACCCTGAGTACTGAGCACCGAGCACCCTGAGCACTGAGCACCCAGCACTCTGAGTACTGAGCACTGAGCACCCTGAGCACTGAGCACCCAGCACCCTGAGTACTGAGCACCGATCACCCTGAGTACTGAGCACCCAGCACTCTGAGAACTGAGCACCCAGCACCCTGAGCACTGAGCACCCAGCACCCCGAGCACTGAGCATCGAGCACCCTGAGTACTAAGCACCCAGAACCCTGAGTACTGAGCACCCAGCACCCTGAGTACTGAGCACCCAGCACCCTGAGTACTGAGCACCCAGCGTACTGAGCACCGAGCACCCCGAGCACTGAGCACCTAGCACCCTGAGTACTGAGCACCCAGCACCCTGAGCACTGAGCACCCAGCACCCTGAGTACTCAGCACCGAGCACCCTGAGTACTGAGCACCCAGCACCCTGAGTACTGAGCACCCAGCACGCTGAGTACTGAGCACCCAGCGTACTGAGCACAGAGCACCCAGCACCCTGAGTACTGAGCACCCAGCACCCTGAGCGCTGAGCACCCAGCACCCTGAGTACTGAGCACCGAGCACCCCGAGCACTGAGCACCCAGCACCCTGAGCACGGAGCACCCTGATTACTGAGCACTGAGCACCCTGAGTACTGAGCACCCAGCACCCTGAGTACTGAGCACCCAGCACCCTGAGCAATGATCACCCTGTGTACTGAGCACCCAGCACCTTGAGCACCGAGCACCGAGCACCCCGAGCACTGAGCACCCAGCATCCTGAGTACTAAGCACCGAGCACCCTGAGTACTGAGCACCCAGCACCCTGAGCACTGAACACACAGCACCCTGAGTACTGAGCACCCTGAGCACTGAGCACCCAGCACCCTGAGTACTGAGCACCGTGCACCCCGAGAACTGAGCACCCAGCACCCCGAGCACTCAGCACCCAGCACCCCGAGCACTGAGCACCCAGCACCCTGAGTACTGAGCACCCAGCACCCTGAGTACTGAGCAACCAACACCCCGAGCACTGAGCACCCAGCACCCTGAGCACTGAGCACCCAGCACCCTGAGCACTGAGCACCCAGCACCCCGAGCACTGAGCACCCAGCACCCTGAGTACTGAGCACCCAGCACCCTGAGTACTGAGCACCCAGCACCCTGAGCACTGAGCACCCAGCACCCTGAGTACTGAGCACCCAGCACCCCGAGCACTGAGCACCCAGCACCCTGTTTACTGAGCACTGAGTACCCAGCACCCAGAGCACTAAGCACCCAGCACCCTGAGAACTGAGCACCCTGAGTACTGAGAACCCAGCACCCTGAGCACTGAGCACCCAGCACCCCGAGCACTGAGCACCCAGCACCCAGAGCACTGAGCACTGAGCACCCTGAGTACTGAGCACCGAGCACCCCGAGCACTGACCACCCAGCACCCTGAGCACTGAGCACCCTGAGGACTGAGCACCCAGCACCCTGAGCACTGAGCACCCAGCACCCTGAGTACTGAGCACCCTGAGGACTGAGCACCCAGCACCCTGAGCACTGAGCACCCAGCACCCTGAGTACTGAGCACCGATCACCTGAGCACTGAGCACCCAGCACCCCGAGCACTGAGCACCCAGCACCACGAGCACTGAGCACCCAGCACCCTGAGCACTGAGCACCGAGGACCCTGAGTACTGAGCACTGAGCACCTGAGCACTGAGCACCCTGCACCCTGAGTACTGAGCACACAGCACCCTGAGCACTGAGGACCGAGCACACTGAGTACTAAGCACCCTGCACCCTGAGTACTGAGCACCCAGCACCCTGAGCTCTGAGCACCCAGCACGCTGAGTACTGAGCACTGAGCACCCTGAGTACTGAGCACCGAGCACCCTGAGCACTGAGCACCCAGCACTCTGAGTACTGAGCACTGAGCACCCTGAGCACTGAGCACCCAGCACCCTGAGTACTGAGCACCGATCACCCTGAGTACTGAGCACCCAGCACTCTGAGAACTGAGCACCCAGCACCCTGAGCACTGAGCACCCAGCACCCCGAGCACTGAGCACCGAGCACCCTGAGTACTAAGCACCCAGCACCCTGAGTACTGAGCACCCAGCACCCTGAGCACTGAGCACCCAGCACCCCGAGCACTGAGCATCGAGCACCCTGAGTACTAAGCACCCAGAACCCTGAGTACTGAGCACCCAGCACCCTGAGTACTGAGCACCCAGCACCCTGAGTACTGAGAACCCAGCGTACTGAGCACCGAGCACCCCGAGCACTGAGCACCTAGCACCCTGAGTACTGAGCACCCAGCACCCTGAGCACTGAGCACCCAGCACCCTGAGTACTGAGCACCGAGCACCCTGAGTACTGAGCACCCAGCACCCTGAGTACTGAGCACCCAGCACGCTGAGTACTGAGCACCCAGCGTACTGAGCACTGAGCACCGAGCACACTGAGTACTGAGCACTGAGCACCCTGAGCACTGAGCACCCTGCACCCTGAGTACTGAGCACCCAGCACCCTGAGCACTAAGGACCGAGCACACTGAGTACTAAGCACCCAGCACCCTGAGTACTGAGCACCCAGCACCCTGAGCACTGAGCACCAAGCACGCTGAGTACTGAGCACTGAGCACCCTGAGTACTGAGCACCGAGCACCCTGAGCACTGAGCACCCAGCACTCTGAATACTGAGCACTGAGCACCCTGAGCACTCAGCACAAAGCACCCTGAGTACTGAGCACCGAGCACCCTGAGTACTGAGCACCCAGCACTCTGAGCACTGAGCACACAGCAC
This sequence comes from Microtus oregoni, assembly GCF_018167655.1. Lineage (NCBI taxonomy): Eukaryota > Metazoa > Chordata > Mammalia > Rodentia > Cricetidae > Microtus > Microtus oregoni. The sequence goes on from NW_024543145.1 coordinate 54,746, forward strand.
CCCGAGCACTGAGCACCCAGCACCCCGAGCACTGAGCACCCAGCACTCTGAGTACTGAGCACTGAGCACCCTGAGCACTGAGCACAAAGCACCCTGAGTACTGAGCACCGAGCACCCTGAGTACTGAGCACCAAGCACCCTGAGCACTGAGCACCCAGCACCCTGAGCACTGAGCACCCAGCACCCTGAGTACTGAGCACCGATCACCCTGAGCACTGAGCACCCAGCACCCTGAGTACTGAGCACCGATCACCCTGAGTACTGAGCACCCAGCACTCTGAGAACTGAGCACCCAGCACCCTGAGCACTGAGCACCCAGCACCCCGAGCACTGAGCACCGAGCACCCTGAGTACTGAGCACCCAGCACCCTGAGTACTGAGCACCCAGCACCCTGAGCACTGAGCACCCAGCACCCCGAGCACTGAGCACCCAGCACCCTGAGTACTGAGCACCCAGCACCCTGAGTACTGAGCACCCAGCACCCTGAGCACTGAGCACCCAGCACCCTGAGTACTGAGCACCCAGCACCCCGAGCACTGAGCACCCAGCACCCTGTTTACTGAGCACTGAGTACCCAGCACCCAGAGCACTAAGCACCCAGCACCCTGAGAACTGAGCACCCTGAGTACTGAGAACCCAGCACCCTGAGCACTGAGCACCCAGCACCCCGAGCACTGAGCACCCAGCACCCAGAGCACTGAGCACTGAGCACCCTGAGTACTGAGCACCGAGCACCCCGAGCACTGACCACCCAGCACCCTGAGCACTGAGCACCCTGAGGACTGAGCACCCAGCACCCTGAGCACTGAGCACCCAGCACCCTGAGTACTGAGCACCCTGAGGACTGAGCACCCAGCACCCTGAGCACTGAGCACCCAGCACCCTGAGTACTGAGCACCGATCACCTGAGCACTGAGCACCCAGCACCCCGAGCACTGAGCACCCAGCACCACGAGCACTGAGCACCCAGCACCCTGAGCACTGAGCACCGAGGACCCTGAGTACTGAGCACTGAGCACCTGAGCACTGAGCACCCTGCACCCTGAGTACTGAGCACACAGCACCCTGAGCACTGAGGACCGAGCACACTGAGTACTAAGCACCCTGCACCCTGAGTACTGAGCACCCAGCACCCTGAGCTCTGAGCACCCAGCACGCTGAGTACTGAGCACTGAGCACCCTGAGTACTGAGCACCGAGCACCCTGAGCACTGAGCACCCAGCACTCTGAGTACTGAGCACTGAGCACCCTGAGCACTGAGCACCCAGCACCCTGAGTACTGAGCACCGATCACCCTGAGTACTGAGCACCCAGCACTCTGAGAACTGAGCACCCAGCACCCTGAGCACTGAGCACCCAGCACCCCGAGCACTGAGCACCGAGCACCCTGAGTACTAAGCACCCAGCACCCTGAGTACTGAGCACCCAGCACCCTGAGCACTGAGCACCCAGCACCCCGAGCACTGAGCATCGAGCACCCTGAGTACTAAGCACCCAGAACCCTGAGTACTGAGCACCCAGCACCCTGAGTACTGAGCACCCAGCACCCTGAGTACTGAGAACCCAGCGTACTGAGCACCGAGCACCCCGAGCACTGAGCACCTAGCACCCTGAGTACTGAGCACCCAGCACCCTGAGCACTGAGCACCCAGCACCCTGAGTACTGAGCACCGAGCACCCTGAGTACTGAGCACCCAGCACCCTGAGTACTGAGCACCCAGCACGCTGAGTACTGAGCACCCAGCGTACTGAGCACTGAGCACCGAGCACACTGAGTACTGAGCACTGAGCACCCTGAGCACTGAGCACCCTGCACCCTGAGTACTGAGCACCCAGCACCCTGAGCACTAAGGACCGAGCACACTGAGTACTAAGCACCCAGCACCCTGAGTACTGAGCACCCAGCACCCTGAGCACTGAGCACCAAGCACGCTGAGTACTGAGCACTGAGCACCCTGAGTACTGAGCACCGAGCACCCTGAGCACTGAGCACCCAGCACTCTGAATACTGAGCACTGAGCACCCTGAGCACTCAGCACAAAGCACCCTGAGTACTGAGCACCGAGCACCCTGAGTACTGAGCACCCAGCACTCTGAGCACTGAGCACACAGCACCCCGAGCACTGAGCACCCAGCACCCCGAGCACTGAGCACCCAGCACTCTGAGTACTGAGCACTGAGCACCCTGAGCACTGAGCACAAAGCACCCTGAGTACTGAGCACCGAGCACCCTGAGTACTGAGCACCAAGCACCCTGAGCACTGAGCACCCAGCACCCTGAGCACTGAGCACCCAGCACCCTGAGTACTGAGCACCGATCACCCTGAGCACTGAGCACCCAGCACCCTGAGTACTGAGCACCGATCACCCTGAGTACTGAGCACCCAGCACTCTGAGAACTGAGCACCCAGCACCCTGAGCACTGAGCACCCAGCACCCCGAGCACTGAGCACCGAGCACCCTGAGTACTAAGCACCCAGCACCCTGAGTACTGAGCACCCAGCACCCTGAGCACTGAGCACCCAGCACCCCGAGCACTGAGCATCGAGCACCCTGAGTACTAAGCACCCAGAACCCTGAGTACTGAGCACCCAGCACCCTGAGTACTGAGCACCCAGCACCCTGAGTACTGAGAACCCAGCGTACTGAGCACCGAGCACCCCGAGCACTGAGCACCTAGCACCCTGAGTACTGAGCACCCAGCACCCTGAGCACTGAGCACCCAGCACCCTGAGTACTGAGCACCGAGCACCCTGAGTACTGAGCACCCAGCACCCTGAGTACTGAGCACCCAGCACGCTGAGTACTGAGCACCCAGCGTACTGAGCACTGAGCACCGAGCACACTGAGTACTGAGCACTGAGCACCCTGAGCACTGAGCACCCTGCACCCTGAGTACTGAGCACCCAGCACCCTGAGCACTAAGGACCGAGCACACTGAGTACTAAGCACCCAGCACCCTGAGTACTGAGCACCCAGCACCCTGAGCACTGAGCACCAAGCACGCTGAGTACTGAGCACTGAGCACCCTGAGTACTGAGCACCGAGCACCCTGAGCACTGAGCACCCAGCACTCTGAATACTGAGCACTGAGCACCCTGAGCACTCAGCACAAAGCACCCTGAGTACTGAGCACCGAGCACCCTGAGTACTGAGCACCCAGCACTCTGAGCACTGAGCACACAGCACCCCGAGCACTGAGCACCCAGCACCCCGAGCACTGAGCACCCAGCACTCTGAGTACTGAGCACTGAGCACCCTGAGCACTGAGCACAAAGCACCCTGAGTACTGAGCACCGAGCACCCTGAGTACTGAGCACCAAGCACCCTGAGCACTGAGCACCCAGCACCCTGAGCACTGAGCACCCAGCACCCTGAGTACTGAGCACCGATCACCCTGAGCACTGAGCTCCCAGCCCCCTCAGTACTGAGCACCCAGGACCCTGAGCACTGAGCACCCAGCACCCTGAGTACTGAGCACCCAGCACCCTGAGCACTGAGCACCCAGCAACCTGAGTACTGAGCACCCAGCACCCTGAGCACTGAGCACCCAGCACCCTGAGTACTGAGCACCCATCACAGCGAGCACTGAGCACCCAGCACCCTGAGAATGAGCACCCAGCACCCCGAGTACTGAGCACCGAGCACCCTGAGCACTGAGTACCCAGCACCCTGAGTACTGAGCACCCAGCACCCTGAGCACGGAGCACCCAGCACACTGAGTACTGAGCACCCAGCACCCTGAGCACTGAGCACAGAGCACCCTGAGTACTGAGCACCCAGCACCCCGAGCACTGAGCACCCAGCACCCTGTTTACTGAGCACTGAGTACCCAGCACCCAGAGCACTAAGCACCCAGCACCCTGAGAACTGAGCACCCTGAGTACTGAGAACCCAGCACCCTGAGCACTGAGCACCCAGCACCCCGAGCACTGAGCACCCAGCACCCAGAGCACTGAGCACTGAGCACCCTGCGTACTGAGCACCGAGCACCCCGAGCACTGACCACCCAGCACCCTGAGCACTGAGCACCCTGAGGACTGAGCACCCAGCACCCTGAGCACTGAGCACCCAGCACCCTGAGCACTGAGCACCCTGAGGACTGAGCACCCAGCAACCTGAGCACTGAGCACCCAGCACCCTGAGTACTGAGCACCGATCACCTGAGCACTGAGCACCCAGCACCCCGAGCACTGAGCACCCAGCACCCCGAGCACTGAGCACCCAGCACCCTGAGCACTGAGCACCGAGGACCCTGAGTACTGAGCACTGAGCACCCTGAGCACTGAGCACCCTGCACCCTGAGTTCTGAGCACACAGCACCCTGAGCACTGAGGACCGAGCACACTGAGTACTAAGCACCCTGCACCCTGAGTACTGAGCACCCAGCACCCTGAGCTCTGAGCACCCAGCACGCTGAGTACTGAGCACTGAGCACCCTGAGTACTGAGCACCGAGCACCTTGAGCACTGAGCACCCAGCACTCTGAGTACTGAGCACTGAGCACCCTGAGCACTGAGCACCCAGCACCCTGAGTACTGAGCACCGATCACCCTGAGTACTGAGCACGCAGCACTCTGAGAACTGAGCACCCAGCACCCTGAGCACTGAGCACCCAGCACCCCGAGCACTGAGCACCGAGCACCCTGAGTACTAAGCACCCAGCACCCTGAGTACTGAGCACCCAGCACCCTGAGCACTGAGCACCCAGCACCCCGAGCACTGAGCATCGAGCACCCTGAGTACTAAGCACCCAGAACCCTGAGTACTGAGCACCCAGCACCCTGAGTTCTGAGCACCCAGCACCCTGAGTACTGAGCACCCAGCGTACTGAGCACCGAGCACCCTGAGTACTGAGCACCCAGCACACTGAGTACTGAGCACCCAGCACCCTGAGCATTGAGCACCCAGCACCCTGAGTACTGAGCATCCAGCACCCCGAGCACTGAGCACCCAGCACCCTGAGTACTGAGCACTGAGCACCCAGCACCCCGAGCACTGAGCACCCAGCACCCTGTTTACTGAGCACTGAGTACCCAGCACCCAGAGCACTGAGCACCCAGCACCCTGAGAACTGACCACCCTGAGTACTGAGAACCCAGCACCCTGAGCACTGAGCACCCAGCACCCCGAGCACTGAGCACCCAGCACCCAGAGCACTGAGCACTGAGCACCCTGAGTACTGAGCACCGAGCACCCCGAGCACTGAGCACCGAGCACCCTGAGCACTGAGCACCCTGAGGACTGAGCACCCAGCACCCTGAGCACTGAGCACCCAGCACCCTGAGCACTGAGCACCCTGAGTACTGAGCACCGATCACCTGAGCACTGAGCACCCAGCACCCCGAGCACTGAGCACCCAGCACCCTGAGCACTGAGCACCCAGCACCCTGAGCACTGAGCACCGAGCACACTGAGTACTGAGCACTGAGCACCCTGAGCACTGAGCATCCTGCACCCTGAGTACTGAGCACCCAGCACCCTGAGCACTAAGGACCGAGCACACTGAGTACTAAGCACCCAGCACCCTGAGTACTGAGCACCCAGCACCCTGAGCACTGAGCACCAAGCACGCTGAGTACTGAGCACTGAGCACCCTGAGTACTGAGCACCGAGCACCCTGAGCACTGAGCACCCAGCACTCTGAATACTGAGCACTGAGCACCCTGAGCACTCAGCACAAAGCACCCTGAGTACTGAGCACCGAGCACCCTGAGTACTGAGCACCCAGCACTCTGAGCACTGAGCACACAGCACCCCGAGCACTGAGCACCCAGCACCCCGAGCACTGAGCACCCAGCACCCCGAGCACTGAGCACCCAGCACTCTGAGTACTGAGCACTGAGCACCCTGAGCACTGAGCACAAAGCACCCTGAGTACTGAGCACCGAGCACCCTGAGTACTGAGCACCCAGCACTCTGAGCACTGAGCACCCAGCACCCCGAGCACTGAGCACCCAGCACCCCGAGCACTGAGCACCCAGCACCCCGAGCACTGAGCACCCAGTACCCTGAGTACTGAGCACTGAGCACCCTGAGTACTGAGCACCGAGCACCCTGAGTACTGAGCACCCAGGACCCCGAGCACTGAGCACCGGGCACCCTGAGTACTGAGCACCCAGCACCCTGAGCACTGAGCACCAAGCACAACGAGTACTGAGCACCCAGCACCCTGATTACTGAGCACCAAGCAAAATGAGCACTGAGCACCGAGCACCCCAAGCACTGAGCACCCAGCACCCCGAGCACTGAGCACCCAGCACCCTGAGTACTAAGCACCCAGCACCCTGAGTACTGAGCACCCAGCACCCTGAGTACTGAGTACCCAGCAACCTGAGTACTGAGCACCCAGCGTACTGAGCACCGAGCACCCCGAGCACTGAGCACCTAGCACCCTGAGTACTGAGCACCCAGCACCCTGAGCACTGAGCACCCAGCACCCTGAGTACTGAGCACCGAGCACCCTGAGTACTGAGCACCCAGCACCCTGAGTACTGAGCACCCAGCACCCTGAGTACTGAGCACCCAGCGTACTGAGCACCGAGCACACAGCACCCTGAGTACTGAGCACCAAGCACCCTGAGCACTGAGCACCCAGCACCCTGAGCACTGAGCACCCAGCACCCTGAGTACTGAGCACCGATCACCCTGAGCACTGAGCTCCCAGCCCCCTCAGTACTGAGCACCCAGCACCCTGAGCACTGAGCACCCAGCACCCTGAGTACTGAGCACCCAGCACACTGAGCACTGAGCACCCAGCAACCTGAGTACTGAGCACCCAGCACCCTGAGCACTGAGCACCCAGCACCCTGAGTACTGAGCACCCATCACAGCGAGTACTGAGCACCCAGCACCCTGAGAATGAGCACCCAGCACCCCGAGTACTGAGCACCGAGCACCCTGAGCACTGAGTACCCAGCACCCTGAGTACTGAGCACCCAGCACCCTGAGCACGGAGCACCCAGCACCCTGAGTACTGAGCACCCAGCACCCTGAGCACTGAGCACCCAGCACCCTGAGTACTGAGCACCCAGCACCCTGAGCACTGAGCACCCAGCACCCTGTTTACTGAGCAATGAGTACCCAGCACCCAGAGCACTAAGCACCCAGCACCCTGAGAACTGAGCACCCTGAGTACTGAGAACCCAGCACCCTGAGCACTGAGCACCCAGCACCCCGAGCACTGAGCACTGAGCACCCTGAGTACTGAGCACCGAGCACCCCGAGCACTGACCACCCAGCACCCTGAGCACTGAGCACCCTGAGGACTGAGCACCCAGCACCCTGAGCACTGAGCACCCAGCACCCTGAGCACTGAGCACCCTGAGGACTGAGCACCCAGCACCCTGAGCACTGAGCACCCAGCACCCTGAGTACTGAGCACCGATCACCTGAGCACTGAGCACCCAGCACCCCGAGCACTGAGCACCGAGGACCCTGAGTACTGAGCACTGAGCACCCTGAGCACTGAGCACCCTGCACCCTGAGTACTGAGCACACAGCACCCTGAGCACTGAGGACCGAGCACACTGAGTACTAAGCACCCTGCACCCTGAGTACTGAGCACCCAGCACCCTGAGCTCTGAGCACCCAGCACGCTGAGTACTGAGGACTGAGCACCCTGAGTACTGAGCACCGAGCACCCTGAGCACTGAGCACCCAGCACTCTGAGTACTGAGCACTGCGCACCCTGAGCACTGAGCACCCAGCACCCTGAGTACTGAGCACCGATCACCCTGAGTACTGAGCACCCAGCACTCTGAGAACTGAGCACCCAGCACCCTGAGCACTGAGCACCCAGCACCCCGAGCACTGAGCACCGAGCACCCTGAGTACTAATCACCCAGCACCCTGAGTACTGAGCACCCAGCGTACTGAGCACTGAGCATCGAGCACACTGAGTACTGAGCACTGAGCACCCTGAGCACTGAGCACCCTGCACCCTGAGTACTGAGCACCCAGCACCCTGAGCACTAAGGACCGAGCACACTGAGTACTAAGCACCCAGCACCCTGAGTACTGAGCACCCAGCACCCGGAGCACTGAGCACCAAGCACGCTGAGTACTGAGCACTGAGCACCCTGAGTACTGAGCACCGAGCACCCTGAGCACTGAGCACCCAGCACTCTGAATACTGAGCACTGAGCACCCTGAGCACTCAGCACAAAGCACCCTGAGTACTGAGCACCGAGCACCCTGAGTACTGAGCACCCAGCACTCTGAGCACTGAGCACACAGCACCCCGAGCACTGAGCACCCAGCACCCCGAGCACTGAGCACCCAGCACCCCGAGCACTGAGCACCCAGCACTCTGAGTACTGAGCACTGAGCACCCTGAGCACTGAGCACAAAGCACCCTGAGTACTGAGCACCGAGCACCCTGAGTACTGAGCACCCAGCACTCTGAGCACTGAGCACCCAGCACCCCGAGCACTGAGCACCCAGCACCCCGAGCACTGAGCACCCAGCACCCCGAGCACTGAGCACCCAGTACCCTGATTACTGAGCACTGAGCACCCTGAGTACTGAGCACCGAGCACCCTGAGTACTGAGCACCCAGCACCCCGAGCACTGAGCACCGGGCACCCTGAGTACTGAGCACCCAGCACCCTGAGCACTGAGCACCCAGCACAACGAGTACTGAGCACCCAGCACCCTGATTACTGAGCACCAAGCAAAATGAGCACTGAGCACTGAGCACCCAGCACCCCGAGCACTGAGCACCCAGCACCCTGAGTACTGAGCACTGAGCACCCAGCACCCCGAGCACTGAGCACCCAGCACCCTGAGCCCTGAGCACCCAGCACCCGAGTACTGAGCACCCAGCACCCAGAGTACTGAGCACCCAGCATCCCGAGTACTGACCACCCAGCACCCCGAGTACTGAGCACCCAGCACCCTGAATACTGAGCACCCAGCACCCTGAGCACTGAGCACCCAGGACCCCGAGCACTGAGGACCTAGCACCCTGAGCACTGAGCACCCAGCACCCTGAGTACTGAGCACCGAGCACCCTGAGTACTGAGCACCCAGCACCCTGAGTACTAAGCACCCAGCACACTGAGTACTGAGCACCCAGCACCCTGAGCACTGATCACCCAGCACCCTGAGTACTGAGCACTGAGCACCCATCACCCCGAGCACTGAGCACCCAGCACCCTGAGAATGAGCACCCAGCACCCCGAGGACTGAGCACCGAGCACCCTGAGCACTGAGCACCCAGCACCCTGAGCACTGAGCACCCAGCACACTGAGTACTGAGCACCCAGCACCCTGAGCACTGAGCACCCAGCACCCTGAGTACTGAGCATCCAGCACCCCGAGCACTGAGCACCCAGCACCCTGAGTACTGAGCACTGAGCACCCAGCACTCCGAGCACTGAGCACCCAGCACCCTGTTTACTGAGCACTGAGTACCCAGCACCCAGAGCACTGAGCACCCAGCACCCTGAGAACTGACCACCCTGAGTACTGAGAACCCAGCACCCTGAGCACTGAGCACCCAGCACCACGAGCACTGAGCACCCAGCACCCAGAGCACTGAGCACTGAGCACCCTGAGTACTGAGCACCGAGCACCCCGAGCACTGAGCACCGAGCACCCTGAGCACTGAGCACCCTGAGGACTGAGCACCCAGCACCCTGAGCACTGAGCACCCAGCACCCTGAGCACTGAGCACCCTGAGTACTGAGCACCGATCACCTGAGCACTGAGCACCCAGCACCCCAAGCACTGAGCACCCAGCACCCTGAGCACTGAGCACCCAGCACCCTGAGCACTGAGCACCGAGCACCCTGAGTACTGAGCACTGAGCACCCTGAGCACTGAGCACCCTGCACCCTGAGTACTGAGCACCCAGCACCCTGAGCACTAAGGACCGAGCACAATGAGTACTAAGCACCCAGCACCCTGAGTACTGAGCACCCAGCACCCTGAGCACTGAGCACCCAGCACGCTGAGTACTGAGCACTGAGCACCCTGAGTACTGAGCACCCAGCACCCTGAGCACTGAGCACCCAGCACTCTGAATACTGAGCACTGAGCACCCTGAGCACTCAGCACAAAGCACCCTGAGTACTGAGCACCGAGCACCCTGAGTACTGAGCACCCAGCACTCTGAGCACTGAGCACACAGCACCCCGAGCACTGAGCACCCAGCACCCCGAGCACTGAGCACCCAGCACCCCGAGCACTGAGCACCCAGCACTCTGAGTACTGAGCACTGAGCACCCTGAGCACTGAGCACAAAGCACCCTGAGTACTGAGCACCGAGCACCCTGAGTACTGAGCACCCAGCACTCTGAGCACTGAGCACCCAGCACCCCGAGCACTGAGCACCCAGCACCCCGAGCACTGAGCACCCAGCACCCCGAGCACTGAGCACCCAGCACCCTGAGTACTGAGCACTGAGCACCCTGAGTACTGAGCACCGAGCACCCTGAGTACTGAGCACCCAGCACCCCGAGCACTGAGCACCGAGCACCCTGAGTACTGAGCACCCCTACTCTGAGCACTGAGCACCCAGCACAACGAGTACTGAGCACCCAGCACCCTGATTACTGAGCACCAAGCAAAATGAGCACTGAGCACCGAGCACCCCAAGCACTGAGCACCCAGCACCCCGAGCACTGAGCACCCAGCACCCTGAGTACTAAGCACCCAGCACCCTGAGTACTGAGCACCCAGCACCCTGAGTACTGAGTACCCAGCACCCTGAGTACTGAGCACCCAGCGTACTGAGCACCGAGCACCCCGAGCACTGAGCACCTAGCACCCTGAGTACTGAGCACCCAGCACCCTGAGCACTGAGCACCCAGCACCCTGAGTACTGAGCACCGAGCACCCTGAGTACTGAGCACCCAGCACCCTGAGTACTGAGCACCCAGCACCCTGAGCACTGAGCACCCAGCACCCTGAGCACTGAGCACCCAGCACCCTGAGTACTGAGCACCGATCACCCTGAGCACTGAGCTCCCAGCCCCCTCAGTACTGAGCACCCAGCACCCTGAGCACTGAGCACCCAGCACCCTGAGTACTGAGCACCCAGCACCCTGAGCACTGAGCACCCAGCAACCTGAGTACTGAGCACCCAGCACCCTGAGCACGGAGCACCCAGCACCCTGAGTACTGAGCACCCATCACAGCGAGCACTGAGCACCCAGCACCCTGAGAATGAGCACCCAGCACCCCGAGTACTGAGCACCGAGCACCCTGAGCACTGAGTACCCAGCACCCTGAGTACTGAGCACCCAGCACGCTGAGTACGGAGCACCCAGCACACTGAGTACTGAGCACCCAGCAAACTGAGCCCTGAGCACCCAGCACCCTGAGTACTGAGCACCCAGCACCCCGAGCACTGAGCACCCAGCACCCTGTTTACTGAGCACTGAGTACCCAGCACCGAGAGCACTAAGCACCCAGCACCCTGAGAACTGAGCACCCTGAGTACTGAGAACCCAGCACACTGAGCACTGAGCACCCAGCACCCTGAGTACTGAGTACCCAGCACCCTGAGTACTGAGCACCCAGCGTACTGAGCACCGAGCACCCCGAGCACTGAGCACCTAGCACCCTGAGTACTGAGCACCCAGCACCCTGAGCACTGAGCACCCAGCACCCTGAGTACTGAGCACCGAGCACCCTGAGTACTGAGCACCCAGCACCCTGAGTACTGAGCACCCAGCACCCTGAGTACTGAGCACCCAGCGTACTGAGCACCGAGCACCCAGCACCCTGAGTACTGAGCACCCAGCACCCTGAGCACTGAGCACCCACCACCCTGAGCACTGAGCACCCAGCACCCTGAGTACTGAGCACCGATCACCCTGAGCACTGAGCTCCCAGCCCCCTCAGTACTGAGCACCCAGCACCCTGAGCACTGAGCACCCAGCACCCTGAGTACTGAGCACCCAGCACCCTGAGCACTGAGCACCCAGCAACCTGAGTACTGAGCACCCAGCACCCTGAGCACGGAGCACCCAGCACCCTGAGTACTGAGCACCCATCACAGCGAGCACTGAGCACCCAGCACCCTGAGAATGAGCACCCAGCACCCCGAGTACTGAGCACCGAGCACCCTGAGCACTGAGTACCCAGCACCCTGAGTACTGAGCACCCAGCACGCTGAGTACGGAGCACCCAGCACACTGAGTACTGAGCACCCAGCAAACTGAGCCCTGAGCACCCAGCACCCTGAGTACTGAGCACCCAGCACCCCGAGCACTGAGCACCCAGCACCCTGTTTACTGAGCACTGAGTACCCAGCACCCAGAGCACTAAGCACCCAGCACCCTGAGAACTGAGCACCCTGAGTACTGAGAACCCAGCACACTGAGCACTGAGCACCCAGCACCCCGAGCACTGAGCACCCAGCACCCAGAGCACTGAGCACTGAGCACCCTGAGTACTGAGCACCGAGCACCCCGAGCACTGACCACCCAGCACCCTGAGCACTGAGCACCCAGCACCCTGAGCACTGAGCACCCTGAGGACTGAGCACCCAGCACCCTGAGCACTGAGCACCCTGCACCCTGAGTACTGAGCACCCAGCACCCTGAGCTCTGAGCACCCAGCACGCTGAGTACTGAGCACTGAGCACCCTGAGTACTGAGCACCGAGCACCTTGAGCACTGAGCACCCAGCACTCTGAGTACTGAGCACTGAGCACCCTGAACACTGAGCACCCAGCACCCTGAGTACTGAGCACCGATCACCCTGAGTACTGAGCACCCAGCACTCTGAGAACTGAGCACCCAGCACCCTGAGCACTGAGCACCCAGCACCCCGAGCACTGAGCACCGAGCACCCTGAGTACTAAGCACCCAGCACCCTGAGTACTGAGCACCCAGCACCCTGAGCACTGAGCACCCAGCACCCCGAGCACTGAGCATCGAGCACCCTGAGTACTAAGCACCCAGAACCCTGAGTACTGAGCACCCAGCACCCTGAGTACTGAGCACACAGCACCCTGAGTACTGAGCACCCAGCGTACTGAGCACCGAGCACCCTGAGCACTGAGCACCCAGCACACTGAGTACTGTGCACCCAGCACCCTGAGCATTGAGCACCCAGCACCCTGAGTACTGAGCATCCAGCACCCCGAGCACTGAGCACCCAGCACCGTGAGTACTGAGCACTGAGCACCCAGCACCCCGAGCACTGAGCACCCAGCACCCTGTTTACTGAGCACTGAGTACCCAGCACCCAGAGCACTGAGCACCCAGCACCCTGAGAACTGACCACCCTGAGTACTGAGAACCCAGCACCCTGAGCACTGAGCACCCAGCACCCCGAGCACTGAGCACCCAGCACCCAGAGCACTGAGCACTGAGCACCCTGAGTACTGAGCACCGAGCACCCTGAGTACTGAGCACCCAGCACCCCGAGCACTGAGCACCGAGCACCCTGAGTACTGAGCACCCCTACTCTGAGCACTGAGCACCCAGCACAACGAGTACTGAGCACCCAGCACCCTGATTACTGAGCACCAAGCAAAATGAGCACTGAGCACCGAGCACCCCAAGCACTGAGCACCCAGCACCCCGAGCACTGAGCACCCAGCACCCTGAGTACTAAGCACCCAGCACCCTGAGTACTGAGCACCCAGCACCCTGAGTACTGAGTACCCAGCACCCTGAGTACTGAGCACCCAGCGTACTGAGCACCGAGCACCCCGAGCACTGAGCACCTAGCACCCTGAGTACTGAGCACCCAGCACCCTGAGCACTGAGCACCCAGCACCCTGAGTACTGAGCACCGAGCACCCTGAGTACTGAGCACCCAGCACCCTGAGTACTGAGCACCCAGCACCCTGAGTACTGAGCACCCAGCGTACTGAGCACCGAGCACCCAGCACCCTGAGTACTGAGCACCCAGCACCCTGAGCACTGAGCACCCAGCACCCTGAGCACTGAGCACCCAGCACCCTGAGTACTGAGCACCGATCACCCTGAGCACTGAGCTCCCAGCCCCCTCAGTACTGAGCACCCAGCACCCTGAGCACTGAGCACCCAGCACCCTGAGTACTGAGCACCCAGCACCCTGAGCACTGAGCACCCAGCAACCTGAGTACTGAGCACCCAGCACCCTGAGCACGGAGCACCCAGCACCCTGAGTACTGAGCACCCATCACAGCGAGCACTGAGCACCCAGCACCCTGAGAATGAGCACCCAGCACCCCGAGTACTGAGCACCGAGCACCCTGAGCACTGAGTACAAAGCACCCTGAGTACTGAGCACCCAGCACCCTGAGCACGGAGCACCCAGCACACTGAGTACTGAGCACCCAGCAAACTGAGCCCTGAGCACCCAGCACCCTGAGTACTGAGCACCCAGCACCCCGAGCACTGAGCACCCAGCACCCTGTTTACTGAGCACTGAGTACCCAGCACCCAGAGCACTAAGCACCCAGCACCCTGAGAACTGAGCACCCTGAGTACTGAGAACCCAGCACACTGAGCACTGAGCACCCAGCACCCCGAGCACTGAGCACCCAGCACCCAGAGCACTGAGCACTGAGCACCCTGAGTACTGAGCACCGAGCACCCCGAGCACTGACCACCCAGCACCCTGAGCACTGAGCACCCAGCACCCTGAGCACTGAGCACCCTGAGGACTGAGCACCCAGCACCCTGAGCACTGAGCACCCAGCACCCTGAGTACTGAGCACCGATCACCTGAGCACTGAGCACCCAGCACCCCGAGCACTGAGCACCCAGCACCCCGAGCACTGAGCACCCAGCACCCTGAGCACTGAGCACCGAGGACCCTGAGTACTGAGCACTGAACACCCTGAGCACTGAGCACCCTGCACCCTGAGTACTGAGCACCCAGCACCCTGAGCACTGAGGACCGAGCACACTGAGTACTAAGCACCCTGCACCCTGAGTACTGAGCACCCAGCACCCTGAGCTCTGAGCACCCAGCACGCTGAGTACTGAGCACTGAGCACCCTGAGTACTGAGCACCGAGCACCTTGAGCACTGAGCACCCAGCACTCTGAGTACTGAGCACTGAGCACCCTGAGCACTGAGCACCCAGCACCCTGAGTACTGAGCACCGATCACCCTGAGTACTGAGCACCCAGCACTCTGAGAACTGAGCACCCAGCACCCTGAGCACTGAGCACCCAGCACCCCGAGCACTGAGCACCGAGCACCCTGAGTACTAAGCACCCAGCACCCTGAGTACTGAGCACCCAGCACCCTGAGCACTGAGCACCCAGCACCCCGAGCACTGAGCATCGAGCACCCTGAGTACTAAGCACCCAGAACCCTGAGTACTGAGCACCCAGCACCCTGAGTACTGAGCACCCAGCACCCTGAGTACTGAGCACCCAGCGTACTGAGCACCGAGCACCCTGAGCACTGAGCACCCAGCACACTGAGTACTGTGCACCCAGCACCCTGAGCATTGAGCACCCAGCACCCTGAGTACTGAGCATCCAGCACCCCGAGCACTGAGCACCCAGCACCGTGAGTACTGAGCACTGAGCACCCAGCACCCCGAGCACTGAGCACCCAGCACCCTGTTTACTGAGCACTGAGTACCCAGCACCCAGAGCACTGAGCACCCAGCACCCTGAGAACTGACCACCCTGAGTACTGAGAACCCAGCACCCTGAGCACTGAGCACCCAGCACCCCGAGCACTGAGCACGCAGCACCCAGAGCACTGAGCACTGAGCACCCTGAGTACTGAGCACCGAGCACCCCGAGCACTGAGCACCGAGCACCCTGAGCACTGAGCACCCTGAGGACTGAGCACCCAGCACCCTGAGCACTGAGCACCCAGCACCCTGAGCACTGAGCACCCTGAGTACTGAGCACCGATCACCTGAGCACTGAGCACCCAGCACCCCGAGCACTGAGCACCCAGCACCCTGAGCACTGAGCACCCAGCACCCTGAGCACTGAGCACCGAGCACACTGCGTACTGAGCACTGAGCACCCTGAGCACTGAGCACCCTGCACCCTGAGTACTGAGCACCCAGCACCCTGAGCACTAAGGACCGAGCACACTGAGTACTAAGCACCCAGCACCCTGAGTACTGAGCACCCAGCACCCTGAGCACTGAGCACCAAGCACGCTGAGTACTGAGCACTGAGCACCCTGAGTACTGAGCACCGAGCACCCTGAGCACTGAGCACCCAGCACTCTGAATACTGAGCACTGAGAACCCTGAGCACTCAGCACAAAGCACCCTGAGTACTGAGCACCGAGCACCCTGAGTACTGAGCACCCAGTACCCTGAGCACTGAACACACAGCACCCTGAGTACTGAGCACCCCGAGCACTGAGCACCCAGCACTCTGAGCACTGAGGACCCAGCAACCTGAGTACTGAGCACCCAGCACACTGAGCACTGAGCACCCAGCACCCTGAGTACTGAGCACCCAGCACCCTGAGCACTGAGCACCCAGCACCCTGAGTACTGAGCATCCAGCACCCCGAGCACTGAGCACCCAGCACCCTGAGTACTGAGCACTGAGCACCCAGCACCCCGAACACTGAGCACTCAGCACCCTGTGTACTGAGCACTGAGTACCCAGCACCCCGAGCACTGAGCACCCAGCACCCTGAGCACCCTGAGAACTGAGCACCCAGCACCCTGAGCACTGAGCACCCAGCACCCCGAGCACTGAGCACCCAGCACCCAGAGTACTGAGCACTGAGCACACTGCACCCTGAGTACTGAGCACCCAGCACCCCGAGAATGAGCACCCTGAGCACTGAGGACCCAACACCATGAGTACTGAGCACCGAGCACCCTGAGTACTGAGCACCCAGCACCCTGAGCACTGAGCACCCAGCACGCTGAGTACTGAGCACTGAGCAAGCTGAGTACTGAGCACCGAGCACCCTGAGCTCTGAGCACCCAGCATGCTGAGTACTGAGCACTGAGCACCCTGAGTACTGAGCACCGAGCACCCTGAGTACTGAGCACCCAGCACTCTGAGCACTGAGCACTCAGCACCCCGAGCACTGAGCACCCGGCACCCCGAGCACTGAGCACCCAGCACCCCGAGCACTGAGCACCCAGCACCCCGAGCACTGAGCACTGAGCACCCTGCGTACTGAGCACTGAGCACCCTTAGTACTGAGCACCGAGCACCCTGAGTACTGAGCACCCAGCACCCCGAGCACTGAGCACCGAGCACCCTGAGTACTGAGCACCCAGCACACCGAGTACTGAGCACCCAGCACCCTGAGTACTGAGCACCCAGCACCCCTAGCACTGAGCACCGAGCACCCCGAGCACTGAGCACCCAGCACACCGATCACTGAGCACCCAGCACCCTGAGTACTAAGCACCCCTCACCCTGAGTACTGAGCACCCAGCACCCTGAGTACTGAGCACCCAGCGTGATGAGCACCGAGCACCCCGAGCACTGAGCACCCAGCACCCTGAGTACTGAGCACCCAGCACCCCGAGCACTGAGCACCCAGCACCCTGAGTACTGAGCACCGAACACCCTGAGTACTGAGCACCCAGCACCCTGAGTTCTGAGCACCCAGCGTACTGAGCACCGAGCACCCAGCACCCTGAGTACTGAGCACCCAGCACCCTGAGCACTGAGCACCCAGCACCCTGAGTACTGAGCACTGAGCACCCTGAGTACTGAGCACCGAGCACCCCGAGCACTGAGCACCCAGCACCCCGAGCACTGAGAACCCAGCACCCTGAGTACTGAGCACCCAACGTACTGAGCACCGAGCACCCTGAGCACTGAGCACCCAGCACCCTGAGCACTGAGCACCCAGCACCCTGTGCACTGAGCACCCAGCACCCTGAGTACTGAGCACCCAAGGTACTGAGCACCGAGCACCCTGAGCACTGAGCACCCAGCACCCAGAGTACTGAGCACCCAGCACCCTGAGCAATGAGCACCCTGAGTACTGAGCACCCAGCACCTTGAGCACTGAGCACCGAGCACCCCGAGCACTGAGCACCCTGCACCCGGAGTACTGAGCACCCAGCACCCTGAGCACTGAACACACAGCACCCTGAGTACTGAGCACCCCGAGCACTGAGCACCCAGCACCCTGAGTACTGTGCAGCGAGCACCCCGTGTACTGAGCACCCAGCACCCCGAGCACTGAGCACCCAGCACCCCGAGCACTGAGCACCCAGCACCCTGAGTACTGAACACCCAGCACCCTGAGTACTGAGCACCCAGCACCCCGAGCACTGAGTACCCAGCACCCTGAGCACTGAGCACCCAGCACCCTGAGCACTGAGCAACCAGCACCCTGAGCACTGAGCACCCAGCACACTGAGTACTGAGCACTGAGCACCCAGCACCCCGAGTGTGAGCACCCAGCACCCTGAATACTGAGCACTGAGCACCCAGCACACCGAGCACTGAGCACCCAGCACCCTGAGCACTGAGCACCCAGCACCCGAGTACTGAGCAACCAGCACCCTGAGTACTGAGCACCCAGCACCCCGAGCACGGGGCACCCAGCACCCTGAGTACTGAGCACCCAGCACCCTGAGCACAGAGCACCGAGCACCCTGAGCACTGAGCACCCAGCACCCTGGGGACTGAGCACCCAGCACCCCGAGCACTGATCACCCAGCACCCTGAGCACTGAGCACCCTGAGTACTGAGCACTGAGCACCCTGAGTACTGAGCAATGAGCACCCTGAGTACTGAGCACTGAGCACCCAGAGAACTGAGCACACAGCACCCCGAGGACTGAGCACCCAGCACCCTGAGTACTGAGCACACAGCACCCTGAGTACTGAGCACCCAGCACCCTGAGTACTGAGCACACAGCACCCTGAGTACTGAGCACTGAGCACCCAGAGAACTGAGCACCCAGCACCCCGAGGACTGAGCTCCCAGCACCCTGTGCACTGAGCACTGAGCATCCAGCACCAAGAGCACTGAGCACCCTGAGCTCTTAGCACCCTGAGTACTGAGCACCCAGCACCCTGAGTACTGAGCACCGAGCTCCCCGAGCACTGAGCACCCTGAGTACTGAGCACCCAGCACCCTGAGTACTGAGCACCGAGCACCCGAGCACTGAGCACCCAGCACCGCGAGCACTGAGCACCCAGCACCCTGAGTACTGAGCACCCAGCACCCCGAGAATGAGCTCCCTGAGCACTGAGTACCCAGCACCATGAGTACTGAGCACCCAGCACCCTGAGTACTGAGCACCCAGTACCCTGAGCACTGAACACACAGCACCCTGAGTACTGAGCACCCCGAGCACTGAGCACCCAGCACCCTGAGCACAGAGGACCCAGCACCCTGAGTACTGAGCACCCAGCACCCTGAGCACTGAGCACCCAGCACCCAGAGTACTGAGCTCCCAGCACCCTGAGCACTGAGCACCCAGCACCCTGAGTACTGAGCATCCAGCACTCCGAGCACTGAGCACCCAGCACCCTGAGTACTGAGCACTGAGCACCCAGCACCCCGAGCACTGAGCACTCAGCACCCTGTGTACTGAGCATTGAGTACCCAGCACCCCGAGCACTGAGCACCCAGCACCCTGAGCACCCTGAGTACTGAGCACCCAGCACCCCGAGCACTGAGCACTGAGCAGCCTGAGCACTGAGCACCCAGCACACTGAGTACTGAGCACCCAGCACCCTGAGCACTGAGGACCGAGCACCCTCAGTACTAAGCACCCAGCACCCTGAGTACTGAGCACCCAGCACCCTGAGCACTGAGCACCCAGCACGCTGAGTACTGAGCACTGAGCACCCTGAGTACTGAGCACCGAGCACCCTGAGCACTGAGCACACAGCACGATGAGTACTGAGCACTGAGCACCCTGAGTACTGAGCACCGAGCACCCTGAGTACTGAGCACCCAGCACTCTGAGCACAGAGCACCCAGCACCCTGAGCACTGAGCACCCAGCACCCCTAGCACTGAGCACCCAGCACCCCAAGCACTGAGCACCCAGCACCCCAAGCACTGAGCACTGAGCACCCAGCACAACGAGCACTGAGCACCCAGCACCCTGAGTACTGAGCACCCAGCACCCTGAGCACTGAGCACCCAGCACCCTGAGTACTGAGCAACCAACACCCCAAGCACTGAGCACCCTGAGTACTGAGCAACCAGCACCCCAAGCACTGAGCACCCTGAGGACTGAGCACCCAGCACCCTGAGTAATGAGCACCCAGCACCCCGAGCACTGAGCACCCAGCACCCTGAGTACTGTGCAGCCAGCACACTGAGTACTGAGCACCCAGCGTACTGAGCACCGAGCACCCAGCACCCTGAGTACTGAGCACCGAGCACTCTGAGTACTGAGCAGCCAGCACCCTGAGTACTGAGCACCCAGCAGCCTGAGCACAGAGCACCAAGCACCCTGAGTACTGAGCACCGAGCACCCCGAGTACTGAGCACCCAGCACCCCGAGCACTGAGCACCCAGCACCCCGAGCACTGAGCACCCAGCACCGCGAGCACTGAGCACCCAACACCCCGAGCACTGAGCACCCAGCACCCCGAGCACTGAGCACCCAGCACCCCGAGCACCGAGCACCCTGAGTACTAAGCACCGAGCACCCTGAGCACTGAGCACCCAGCACCCTGAGCACTGAGCACCCAGCACCTTGAGTACTGAGCACCCAGCACCCCGAGCACTGAGCACCCAGCACCCTGAGTATTGAGCACCCAGCACCCTGATCACTGAGCACCGAGCACCCTGAGCACTGAGCACCCAGCACCCTGAGGACTGAGCACCCAGCACCCCGAGCACTGAGCACAAAGCACCCTGAGCACTGAGCACCCTGAGTACTGAGCACTGAGCACCCTGAGTACTGAGCACTGAGCACCCTGAGTACTGAGCACCGAGCACCCTGAGCACTGAGCATCCAGCACCCTGAGCACTGAGCACCCAGCACCCCGAGCAGTGAGCACCCAGCACCCTGAGCCCTGAGCACCCTGAGTACTGAGCACTGAGCACCCTGAGTACTGAGCACTGAGCACCCTGAGTACTGAGCACCCAGCACCCTGAGTAATGAGCACCCAGCACACTGAGTACTGAGCACCCAGCACCCTGAGCAATGAGCACCCTGAGTACTGAGCACCCAGCACCCTGAGCACTGAGCACCCAGCACCCTGAGTACTGAGCAACCAGCACCCTGAGCACTGAGCACCCAGCACCCTGAGTACTGAGCATCCAGCACCCCGAGCACTGAGCACCCAGCACCCTGAGTACTGAGCACTGAGCACCCATCACCCCGAGCACTGAGCACCCAGCACCCTGTGTACTGAGCACTGAGAACCCAGCACCCCGAGGACTGAGCACCCAGAACCCTGAGCACTGAGCACCCTGAGTACTGAGCACTGAGCACCAGGCACCCTGAGTACTGAGCACCCAGCACCCTGAGCACTGAGCACCCTGAGTACTGAGCACCGAGCACCCTGAGAACTGAGCACCCAGTACCCTGAGCACTGAACACACATCACCCTGAGTACTGAGCACCCCGAGCACCGAGCACCCAGCACCCTGAGTACTGAGCACCCAGTACCCTGAGCACTGAGCACCCAGCACCCTGAGTACTGAGCACCGAGCACCCCGAGTACTGAGCACCCAGCACCCCGAGCACTGAGCACCCAGCACCCCGAGCACTGAGCACCCAGCACCCCGAGCACTGAGCACCCAGCAACCCGAGCACTGAGCACCCAGCACCGCGAGCACCGAGCACACCGAGTACTAAGCACCGAGCACCCTGAGCACTGAGCACCCAGCACCCTGAGCACTGAGCACCCAGCACCCTGAGTACTGAGCACCCAGCAACCCGAGCACTGAGAACCCAGCACCCTGAGTACTGAGCACCCAGCACCCTGAGCACTGAGCACCGAGCACCCTGAGCACTGAGCACCCAGCACCCTGAGGACTGAGCACCCAGCACCCCGAGCACTGAGCACCCAGCACGCTGAGCACTGAGCACCCTTGTACGGAGCACTGAGCACCATGAGTACTGAGCACTGAGCACCCTGAGTACTGAGCACCCAGCACCCTGAGTACTGAGCACCCAGCACCCCGAGCACTGAGTACCCAGCACCCTGAGCACTGAGTACCCAGCACCCTGAGCACTGAGCACCCAGCACCCTGAGCACTGAGCACCCAGCACCCGGAGCACTGAGCACCCAGCACCCTGAGTACTGAGCACTGAGCACCCAGCACCCCGAGCACTGAGCACCCAGCACCCTGAGTACTGAGCACCCAGCACCCTGAGCACTGAGCACCCAGCACCCTGAGTACTGAGCACCCAACACCCCAAGCACTGAGCACCCTGAGTACTGAGCAACCAGCACCCCAAGCACTGAGCACCCTGAGTACTGAGCACCCAGCACACTGAGTACTGAGCACCCAGCACCCCGAGCACTGAGCACCCAGCACCCTGATTACTGAGCAGCCAGCACCCTGAGTACTGAGCACCCAGCGTACTGAGCACCGAGCACGCAGCACCCTGAGTACTGAGCACCGAGCACCCTGAGTACTGAGCAGCCAGCACCCTGAGTACTGAGCACCCAGCACCCTGAGCACTGAGCACCAAGCACCCTGAGTACTGAGCACCGAGCACCCCGAGTACTGAGCACCCAGCACCCCGAGCACTGAGCACCCAGCACCCCGAGCACTGAGCACCCAGCACCCCGAGCACTGAGCACCCAGCACCCTGAGCACTGAGCACCCAGCACCCTGAGCACTGAGCACCCAGCACCCCGAGCACCGAGCACCCTGAGTACTAAGCACCGAGCACCCTGAGCACTGAGCACCCAGCACCCTGAGCACTGAGCACCCAGCACCCTGTGTACTGAGCACTGAGAACCCAGCACCCCGAGCACTGAGCACCCAGCACCCTGAGCACTGAGCACCCTGAGTACTGAGCACTGAGCACCAGGCACCCTGAGTACTGAGCACCCAGCACCCTGAGCACTGAGCACCCTGAGTACTGAGCACCGAGCACCCTGAGAACTGAGCACCCAGTACCCTGAGCACTGAACACACATCACCCTGAGTACTGAGGACCCCGAGCACTGAGCACCAAGCACCCTGAGTACTGAGCACCCAGCGTACTGAGCACCGAGCACCCAGCACCCTGAGTACTCAGCACCCAGTACCCTGAGCACTGAGCACCCAGCACCCTGAGTACTGAGCACCGAGCACCCCGAGTACTGAGCACCCAGCACCCCGAGCACTGAGCACCCAGCACCCCGAGCACTGAGCACCCAGCACCCCGAGCACTGAGCACCCAGCAACCCGAGCACTGAGCACCCAGCACCGCGAGCACCGAGCACCCTGAGTACTAAGCACCGAGCACCCTGAGCACTGAGCACCCAGCACCCTGAGCACTGAGCACCCAGCACCCTGAGTACTGAGCACCCAGCAACCCGAGCACTGAGAACCCAGCACCCTGAGTACTGAGCACCCAGCACCCTGAGCACTGAGCACCGAGCACCCTGAGCACTGAGCACCAAGCACCCTGAGGACTGAGCACCCAGCACCCCGAGCACTGAGCACCCAGCACCCTGAGCACTGAGCACCCTTGTACGGAGCACTGAGCACCATGAGTACTGAGCACTGAGCACCCTGAGTACTGAGCACCCAGCACCCTGAGTACTGAGCACCCAGCACCCCGAGCACTGAGTACCCAGCACCCTGAGCACTGAGTACCCAGCACCCTGAGCACTGAGCACCCAGCACCCTGAGCACTGAGCACCCAGCACCCGGAGCACTGAGCACCCAGCACCCTGAGTACTGAGCACTGAGCACCCAGCACCCCGAGCACTGAGCACCCAGCACCCTGAGTACTGAGCACCCAGCACCCTGAGCACTGAGCACCCAGCACCCTGAGTACTGAGCACCCAACACCCCAAGCACTGAGCACCCTGAGTACTGAGCAACCAGCACCCCAAGCACTGAGCACCCTGAGTACTGAGCACCCAGCACACTGAGTACTGAGCACCCAGAACCCCGAGCACTGAGCACCCAGCACCCTGATTACTGAGCAGCCAGCACCCTGAGTACTGAGCACCCAGCGTACTGAGCACCGAGCACGCAGCACCCTGAGTACTGAGCACCGAGCACCCTGAGTACTGAGCAGCCAGCACCCTGAGTACTGAGCACCCAGAACCCTGAGCACTGAGCACCAAGCACCCTGAGTACTGAGCACCGAGCACCCCGAGTACTGAGCACCCAGCACCCCGAGCACGGAGCACCCAGCACCCCGAGCACTGAGCACCCAGCACCCCGAGCACTGAGCACCCAGCACCCTGAGCACTGAGCACCCAGCACCCTGAGCACTGAGCACCCAGCACCCCGAGCACCGAGCACCCTGAGTACTAAGCACCGAGCACCCTGAGCACTGAGCACCCAGCACCCTGAGCACTGAGCACCCAGCACCCTGAGTACTGAGCACCCAGCACCCTGAGCACTAAGCACCCAGCACCCTGAGTACTGAGCACCCAGCACCCTGATCACTGAGCACCGAGCACCCTGAGCACTGAGCACCCAGCACCCTGAGGACTGAGCACCCAGCACCCCGAGCACTGAGCACCCAGCACCCTGAGCACTGAGCACCCTGAGTACTGAGCACTGAGCACCCTGAGTACTGAGCACTGAGCACCCTGAGTACTGAGCACCCAGCACCCTGAGTACTGAGCACCCAGCACCCTGAGTACTGAGCACCCAGCACCCTGAGTACTGAGCACCCAGCACCCTGAGTACTGAGCACCCAGCACCCTGAGCAATGAGCACCCTGAGTACTGAGCACCCAGCACCCTGAGCACTGAGCACCCAGCACCCTGAGTACTGAGCAACCAGCACCCTGAGCACTGAGCACCCAGCACCCTGAGTACTGAGCATCCAGCACCCAGAGCACTGAGCACCCAGCTCCCTGAGTACTGAGCACCCAGCACTCTGAGCACAGAGCACCCAGCACCCTGAGCACTGAGCACCCAGCACCCCTAGCACTGAGCACCCAGCACCCCAAGCACTGAGCACCCAGCACCCCAAGCACTGAGCACTGAGCACCCAGCACAACGAGCACTGAGCACCCAGCACCCTGAGTACTGAGCACCCAGCACCCTGAGCACTGAGCACCCAGCACCCTGAGTACTGAGCAACCAACACCCCAAGCACTGAGCACCCTGAGTACTGAGCAACCAGCACCCCAAGCACTGAGCACCCTGAGGACTGAGCACCCAGCACCCTGAGTAATGAGCACCCAGCACCCCGAGCACTGAGCACCCAGCACCCTGAGTACTGTGCAGCCAGCACACTGAGTACTGAGCACCCAGCGTACTGAGCACCGAGCACCCAGCACCCTGAGTACTGAGCACCGAGCACTCTGAGTACTGAGCAGCCAGCACCCTGAGTACTGAGCACCCAGCAGCCTGAGCACAGAGCACCAAGCACCCTGAGTACTGAGCACCGAGCACCCCGAGTACTGAGCACCCAGCACCCCGAGCACTGAGCACCCAGCACCCCGAGCACTGAGCACCCAGCACCGCGAGCACTGAGCACCCAACACCCCGAGCACTGAGCACCCAGCACCCCGAGCACTGAGCACCCAGCACCCCGAGCACCGAGCACCCTGAGTACTAAGCACCGAGCACCCTGAGCACTGAGCACCCAGCACCCTGAGCACTGAGCACCCAGCACCTTGAGTACTGAGCACCCAGCACCCCGAGCACTGAGCACCCAGCACCCTGAGTATTGAGCACCCAGCACCCTGATCACTGAGCACCGAGCACCCTGAGCACTGAGCACCCAGCACCCTGAGGACTGAGCACCCAGCACCCCGAGCACTGAGCACAAAGCACCCTGAGCACTGAGCACCCTGAGTACTGAGCACTGAGCACCCTGAGTACTGAGCACTGAGCACCCTGAGTACTGAGCACCGAGCACCCTGAGCACTGAGCATCCAGCACCCTGAGCACTGAGCACCCAGCACCCCGAGCAGTGAGCACCCAGCACCCTGAGCCCTGAGCACCCTGAGTACTGAGCACTGAGCACCCTGAGTACTGAGCACTGAGCACCCTGAGTACTGAGCACCCAGCACCCTGAGTAATGAGCACCCAGCACACTGAGTACTGAGCACCCAGCACCCTGAGCAATGAGCACCCTGAGTACTGAGCACCCAGCACCCTGAGCACTGAGCACCCAGCACCCTGAGTACTGAGCAACCAGCACCCTGAGCACTGAGCACCCAGCACCCTGAGTACTGAGCATCCAGCACCCCGAGCACTGAGCACCCAGCACCCTGAGTACTGAGCACTGAGCACCCATCACCCCGAGCACTGAGCACCCAGCACCCTGTGTACTGAGCACTGAGAACCCAGCACCCCGAGGACTGAGCACCCAGAACCCTGAGCACTGAGCACCCTGAGTACTGAGCACTGAGCACCAGGCACCCTGAGTACTGAGCACCCAGCACCCTGAGCACTGAGCACCCTGAGTACTGAGCACCGAGCACCCTGAGAACTGAGCACCCAGTACCCTGAGCACTGAACACACATCACCCTGAGTACTGAGCACCCCGAGCACCGAGCACCCAGCACCCTGAGTACTGAGCACCCAGTACCCTGAGCACTGAGCACCCAGCACCCTGAGTACTGAGCACCGAGCACCCCGAGTACTGAGCACCCAGCACCCCGAGCACTGAGCACCCAGCACCCCGAGCACTGAGCACCCAGCACCCCGAGCACTGAGCACCCAGCAACCCGAGCACTGAGCACCCAGCACCGCGAGCACCGAGCACACCGAGTACTAAGCACCGAGCACCCTGAGCACTGAGCACCCAGCACCCTGAGCACTGAGCACCCAGCACCCTGAGTACTGAGCACCCAGCAACCCGAGCACTGAGAACCCAGCACCCTGAGTACTGAGCACCCAGCACCCTGAGCACTGAGCACCGAGCACCCTGAGCACTGAGCACCCAGCACCCTGAGGACTGAGCACCCAGCACCCCGAGCACTGAGCACCCAGCACGCTGAGCACTGAGCACCCTTGTACGGAGCACTGAGCACCATGAGTACTGAGCACTGAGCACCCTGAGTACTGAGCACCCAGCACCCTGAGTACTGAGCACCCAGCACCCCGAGCACTGAGTACCCAGCACCCTGAGCACTGAGTACCCAGCACCCTGAGCACTGAGCACCCAGCACCCTGAGCACTGAGCACCCAGCACCCGGAGCACTGAGCACCCAGCACCCTGAGTACTGAGCACTGAGCACCCAGCACCCCGAGCACTGAGCACCCAGCACCCTGAGTACTGAGCACCCAGCACCCTGAGCACTGAGCACCCAGCACCCTGAGTACTGAGCACCCAACACCCCAAGCACTGAGCACCCTGAGTACTGAGCAACCAGCACCCCAAGCACTGAGCACCCTGAGTACTGAGCACCCAGCACACTGAGTACTGAGCACCCAGCACCCCGAGCACTGAGCACCCAGCACCCTGATTACTGAGCAGCCAGCACCCTGAGTACTGAGCACCCAGCGTACTGAGCACCGAGCACGCAGCACCCTGAGTACTGAGCACCGAGCACCCTGAGTACTGAGCAGCCAGCACCCTGAGTACTGAGCACCCAGCACCCTGAGCACTGAGCACCAAGCACCCTGAGTACTGAGCACCGAGCACCCCGAGTACTGAGCACCCAGCACCCCGAGCACTGAGCACCCAGCACCCCGAGCACTGAGCACCCAGCACCCCGAGCACTGAGCACCCAGCACCCTGAGCACTGAGCACCCAGCACCCTGAGCACTGAGCACCCAGCACCCCGAGCACCGAGCACCCTGAGTACTAAGCACCGAGCACCCTGAGCACTGAGCACCCAGCACCCTGAGCACTGAGCACCCAGCACCCTGTGTACTGAGCACTGAGAACCCAGCACCCCGAGCACTGAGCACCCAGCACCCTGAGCACTGAGCACCCTGAGTACTGAGCACTGAGCACCAGGCACCCTGAGTACTGAGCACCCAGCACCCTGAGCACTGAGCACCCTGAGTACTGAGCACCGAGCACCCTGAGAACTGAGCACCCAGTACCCTGAGCACTGAACACACATCACCCTGAGTACTGAGGACCCCGAGCACTGAGCACCAAGCACCCTGAGTACTGAGCACCCAGCGTACTGAGCACCGAGCACCCAGCACCCTGAGTACTCAGCACCCAGTACCCTGAGCACTGAGCACCCAGCACCCTGAGTACTGAGCACCGAGCACCCCGAGTACTGAGCACCCAGCACCCCGAGCACTGAGCACCCAGCACCCCGAGCACTGAGCACCCAGCACCCCGAGCACTGAGCACCCAGCAACCCGAGCACTGAGCACCCAGCACCGCGAGCACCGAGCACCCTGAGTACTAAGCACCGAGCACCCTGAGCACTGAGCACCCAGCACCCTGAGCACTGAGCACCCAGCACCCTGAGTACTGAGCACCCAGCAACCCGAGCACTGAGAACCCAGCACCCTGAGTACTGAGCACCCAGCACCCTGAGCACTGAGCACCGAGCACCCTGAGCACTGAGCACCAAGCACCCTGAGGACTGAGCACCCAGCACCCCGAGCACTGAGCACCCAGCACCCTGAGCACTGAGCACCCTTGTACGGAGCACTGAGCACCATGAGTACTGAGCACTGAGCACCCTGAGTACTGAGCACCCAGCACCCTGAGTACTGAGCACCCAGCACCCCGAGCACTGAGTACCCAGCACCCTGAGCACTGAGTACCCAGCACCCTGAGCACTGAGCACCCAGCACCCTGAGCACTGAGCACCCAGCACCCGGAGCACTGAGCACCCAGCACCCTGAGTACTGAGCACTGAGCACCCAGCACCCCGAGCACTGAGCACCCAGCACCCTGAGTACTGAGCACCCAGCACCCTGAGCACTGAGCACCCAGCACCCTGAGTACTGAGCACCCAACACCCCAAGCACTGAGCACCCTGAGTACTGAGCAACCAGCACCCCAAGCACTGAGCACCCTGAGTACTGAGCACCCAGCACACTGAGTACTGAGCACCCAGAACCCCGAGCACTGAGCACCCAGCACCCTGATTACTGAGCAGCCAGCACCCTGAGTACTGAGCACCCAGCGTACTGAGCACCGAGCACGCAGCACCCTGAGTACTGAGCACCGAGCACCCTGAGTACTGAGCAGCCAGCACCCTGAGTACTGAGCACCCAGAACCCTGAGCACTGAGCACCAAGCACCCTGAGTACTGAGCACCGAGCACCCCGAGTACTGAGCACCCAGCACCCCGAGCACGGAGCACCCAGCACCCCGAGCACTGAGCACCCAGCACCCCGAGCACTGAGCACCCAGCACCCTGAGCACTGAGCACCCAGCACCCTGAGCACTGAGCACCCAGCACCCCGAGCACCGAGCACCCTGAGTACTAAGCACCGAGCACCCTGAGCACTGAGCACCCAGCACCCTGAGCACTGAGCACCCAGCACCCTGAGTACTGAGCACCCAGCACCCTGAGCACTAAGCACCCAGCACCCTGAGTACTGAGCACCCAGCACCCTGATCACTGAGCACCGAGCACCCTGAGCACTGAGCACCCAGCACCCTGAGGACTGAGCACCCAGCACCCCGAGCACTGAGCACCCAGCACCCTGAGTACTGAGCACCCAGCACCCTGAGTACTGAGCACCCAGCACCCTGAGTACTGAGCACCCAGCACCCTGAGTACTGAGCACCCAGCACCCTGAGTACTGAGCACCCAGCACCCTGAGCAATGAGCACCCTGAGTACTGAGCACCCAGCACCCTGAGCACTGAGCACCCAGCACCCTGAGTACTGAGCAACCAGCACCCTGAGCACTGAGCACCCAGCACCCTGAGTACTGAGCATCCAGCACCCAGAGCACTGAGCACCCAGCTCCCTGAGTACTGAGCACTGAGCACCCAGCACCCCGAGCACTGAGCACCCAGCACCCTGTGTACTGAGCACTGAGTACCCAGAACCCCGAGCACTGAGCACCCAGCACCCTGAGCACTGAGCACCCTGAGTACTGAGCACTGAGAACCCTGCACCCTGAGTACTGAGCACCCAGCACCCTGAGCACTGAGCACACTGAGTACTGAGCACCGAGCACCCTGACCACTGAGCACCCTGCACGCTGAGTACTGAGCACTGAGCACCCTGAGCACTGAGCACCCAGCACCCTGAGTACTGAGTACCGAGCACCCTGAGTACTGAGCACCCAGCACTCTAAGCACTGAGCACCCAGCACCCTGAGCACTGAGCACCCAGCACCCCGAGCACTGAGCACCCAGCACTCCGAGCACTGAGCACCCAGCACCCCGAGCACTGAGCCTGAGCACCCTGAGTACTGAGCACTGAGCACCGTGAGTACTGAGTACCGAGCACCCTGAGTACTGAGCACCCAGCACCCTGAGCACTGAGCACCCAGCACAACGAGTACTGAGCACCCAGCACCCTGATTACTGAGCACCAAGCACCCCGAGCACTGAGCACCCAGCACAACGAGTACTGAGCACCCAGCACCCTGATTACTGAGCACCAAGCACCCCGAGCACTGAGCACCGAGCACCCCGAGCACTGAGCACTCAGCACCCTGAGCACTGAGAACCCAGCACCTTGAGCACTGAGCACCCAGCACCCTGAGTACTGAGCAGTGAGCACCCAGCACCCCGAGCACTGAGCACCCAGCACCCTGAGTACTGAGCACCCAGCACCCTGAGCACTGAGCACCCAGCACCCTGAGTACTGAGCACCCAACACCCCAAGCACTGAGCACCCTGAGTACTGAGCACCAGCACCCCAAGCACTGAGCACCCTGAGTACTGAGCACCCAGCACACTGAGTACTGAGCACCCAGCACCCCGAGCACTGAGCACCCAGCACCCTGATTACTGAGCAGCCAGCACCCTGAGTACTGAGCACCCAGCGTACTGAGCACCGAGCACGCTGCACCCTGAGTACTGAGCACCGAGCACCCTGAGTACTGAGCAGCCAGCACCCTGAGTACTGAGCACCCAGCACCCTGAGCACTGAGCACCTAGCACCCTGAGTACTGAGCACCGAGCACCCCGAGTACTGAGCACCCAGCACCCCGAGCACTGAGCACCCAGCACCCCGAGCACTGAGCACCCAGCACCCTGAGCACTGAGCACCCAGCACCCTGAGCACTGAGCACCCAGCACCCCGAGCACTGAGCACCCAGCACCCCGAGCACTGAGCACCCAGCACCCCGAGCACTGAGCACCCAGCACCCCGAGCACTGAGCACCCAGCACCCTGAGCACTGAGCACCCAGCACCCTGAGCACTGAGCACCCAGCACCCTGAGCACTGAGCACCCAGCACCCTGAGTACTGAGCACCCAGCACCCTGATCACTGAGCACCGAGCACCCTGAGCACTGAGCACCCAGCACCCTGAGGACTGAGCACCCAGCACCCCGAGCACTGAGCACCCAGCACCCTGAGCACTGAGCACCCTGAGTACTGAGCACTGAGCACCCTGAGTACTGAGCACTGAGCACCCTGAGTACTGAGCACCCAGCACCCTGAGTACTGAGCACCCAGCACCCTGAAAACTGAGCACCGAGCACCCTGAGCACTGAGCACCCAGCACCCTGAGCACTAAGCACCCAGCACCCCGAGCAGTGAGCACCCAGCACCCTGAGCCCTGAGCACCCTGATTACTGAGCACTGAGCACCCTGAGTACTGAGCACTGAGCACCCTGAGTACTGAGCACCCAGAACCCTGAGTACTGAGCACCCAGCACCCTGAGTACTGAGCACCCAGCACCCTGAGCAATGAGCACCCTGAGTACTGAGCACCCAGCACCCTGAGCACTGAGCACCCAGCACCCTGAGTACTGAGCAACCAGCACCCTGAGCACTGAGTACCCAGCACCCTGAGTACTGAGCATCCAGCACCCGGAGCACTGAGCACCCAGCTCTCTGAGTACTGAGCACTGAGCACCCAGCACCCCGAGCACTGCGCACCCAGCACCCTGTGTACTGAGCACTGAGTACCCAGCACCCCGAGCACTGAGCACCCAGCACCCTGAGCACTGAGCACCCTGAGTACTGAGCACTGAGCACCCTGCACCCTGAGTACTGAGCACCCAGCACTCTGAGCACTGAGCACCCTGAGTACTGAGCACCGAGCACCCTGACCACTGAGCACCCTGCACGCTGAGTACTGAGCACTGAGCACCCTGAGCACTGAGCACCCAGCACCCTGAGTACTGAGCACCGAGCACCCTGAGTACTGAGCACCCAGCACTCTAAGCACTGAGCACCCAGCACCCTGAGCACTGAGCACCCAGCACCCTGAGTACTGAGCACCCAGCACCCTGAGTACTGAACACCCAGCACCCCGCGCACTGAGCACCCAGCACCCTGAGCACTGAGCAACGAGCACCCTGAGCACTGAGCACCCAGCACGCTGAGTACTGAGCACTGAGCACCCTGAGTACTGAGCACCGAGCACCCTGAGTACTGAGCACCCAGCACTCTGAGCACTGAGCACTCAGCACCCCGAGCACTGAGCACCCGGCACCCCGAGCACTGAGCACCCAGCACCCCGAGCACTGAGCACCCAGCACCCCGAGCACTGAGCACTGAGCACCCTGCGTACTGAGCACTGAGCACCCTTAGTACTGAGCACCGAGCACCCTGAGTACTGAGCACCCAGCACACCGAGTACTGAGCACCCAGCACCCTGAGTACTGAGCACCCAGCACCCCTAGCACTGAGCACCGAGCACCCCGAGCACTGAGCACCCAGCACACCGATCACTGAGCACCCAGCACCCTGAGTACTAAGCACCCCTCACCCTGAGTACTGAGCACCCAGCACCCTGAGTACTGAGCACCCAGCGTGATGAGCACCGAGCACCCCGAGCACTGAGCACCCAGCACCCTGAGTACTGAGCACCCAGCACCCCGAGCACTGAGCACCCAGCACCCTGAGTACTGAGCACCGAACACCCTGAGTACTGAGCACCCAGCAACCTGAGTACTGAGCACCCAGCGTACTGAGCACCGAGCACCCAGCACCCTGAGTACTGAGCACCCAGCACCCTGAGCACTGAGCACCCAGCACCCTGAGTACTGAGCACTGTGCACCCTGAGTACTGAGCACCGAGCACCCCGAGCACTGAGCACCCAGCTCCCCGAGCACTGAGAACCCAGCACCCTGAGTACTGAGCACCCAACGTACTGAGCACCGAGCACCCTGAGCACTGAGCACCCAGCACCCTGAGCACTGAGCACCCAGCACCCTGTGCACTGAGCACCCAGCACCCTGAGTACTGAGCACCCAAGGTACTGAGCACCGAGCACCCTGAGCACTGAGCACCCAGCACCCAGAGTACTGAGCACCCAGCACCCTGAGCAATGAGCACCCTGAGTACTGAGCACCCAGCACCTTGAGCACTGAGCACCGAGCACCCCGAGCACTGAGCACCCTGCACCCGGAGTACTGAGCACCCAGCACCCTGAGCACTGAACACACAGCACCCTGAGTACTGAGCATCCCGAGCACTGAGCACCCAGCACCCTGAGTACTGTGCAGCGAGCACCCCGTGTACTGAGCACCCAGCACCCCGAGCACTGAGCACCCAGCACCCCGAGCACTGAGCACCCAGCACCCTGAGTACTGAACACCCAGCACCCTGAGTACTGAGCACCCAGCACCCCGAGCACTGAGTACCCAGCACCCTGAGCACTGAGCACCCAGCACCCTGAGCACTGAGCAACCAGCACCCTGAGCACTGAGCACCCAGCACACTGAGTACTGAGCACTGAGCACCCAGCACCCCGAGTGTGAGCACCCAGCACCCTGAATACTGAGCACTGAGCACCCAGCACACCGAGCACTGAGCACCCAGCACCCTGAGCACTGAGCACCCAGCACCCGAGTACTGAGCAACCAGCACCCTGAGTACTGAGCACCCAGCACCCCGAGCACGGGGCACCCAGCACCCTGAGTACTGAGCACCCAGCACCCTGAGCACAGAGCACCGAGCACCCTGAGCACTGAGCACCCAGCACCCTGGGGACTGAGCACCCAGCACCCCGAGCACTGATCACCCAGCACCCTGAGCACTGAGCACCCTGAGTACTGAGCACTGAGCACCCTGAGTACTGAGCAATGAGCACCCTGAGTACTGAGCACTGAGCACCCAGAGAACTGAGCACACAGCACCCCGAGGACTGAGCACCCAGCACCCTGAGTACTGAGCACACAGCACCCTGAGTACTGAGCACCCAGCACCCTGAGTACTGAGCACACAGCACCCTGAGTACTGAGCACTGAGCACCCAGAGAACTGAGCACCCAGCACCCCGAGGACTGAGCTCCCAGCACCCTGTGCACTGAGCACTGAGCATCCAGCACCAAGAGCACTGAGCACCCTGAGCTCTTAGCACCCTGAGTACTGAGCACCCAGCACCCTGAGTACTGAGCACCGAGCTCCCCGAGCACTGAGCACCCTGAGTACTGAGCACCCAGCACCCTGAGTACTGAGCACCGAGCACCCCGAGCACTGAGCACCCAGCACCGCGAGCACTGAGCACCCAGCACCCTGAGTACTGAGCACCCAGCACCCCGAGAATGAGCTCCCTGAGCACTGAGTACCCAGCACCATGAGTACTGAGCACCCAGCACCCTGAGTACTGAGCACCCAGTACCCTGAGCACTGAACACACAGCACCCTGAGTACTGAGCACCCCGAGCACTGAGCACCCAGCACCCTGAGCACAGAGGACCCAGCACCCTGAGTACTGAGCACCCAGCACCCTGAGCACTGAGCACCCAGCACCCAGAGTACTGAGCACCCAGCACCCTGAGCACTGAGCACCCAGCACCCTGAGTACTGAGCATCCAGCACTCCGAGCACTGAGCACCCAGCATCCTGAGTACTGAGCACTGAGCACCCAGCACCCCGAGCACTGAGCACTCAGCACCCTGTGTACTGAGCATTGAGTACCCAGCACCCCGAGCACTGAGCACCCAGCACCCTGAGCACCCTGAGTACTGAGCACCCAGCACCCCGAGCACTGAGCAC
This sequence comes from Microtus oregoni, assembly GCF_018167655.1. Classification (NCBI taxonomy): domain Eukaryota; kingdom Metazoa; phylum Chordata; class Mammalia; order Rodentia; family Cricetidae; genus Microtus; species Microtus oregoni. The sequence continues at coordinate 89,781 of NW_024543145.1, forward strand.
TGAGCAGCCTGAGCACTGAGCACCCAGCACACTGAGTACTGAGCACCCAGCACCCTGAGCACTGAGGACCGAGCACCCTCAGTACTAAGCACCCAGCACCCTGAGTACTGAGCACCCAGCACCCTGAGCACTGAGCACCCAGCACGCTGAGTACTGAGCACTGAGCACCCTGAGTACTGAGCACCGAGCACCCTGAGCACTGAGCACACAGCACGATGAGTACTGAGCACTGAGCACCCTGAGTACTGAGCACCGAGCACCCTGAGTACTGAGCACCCAGCACTCTGAGCACAGAGCACCCAGCACCCTGAGCACTGAGCACCCAGCACCCCTAGCACTGAGCACCCAGCACCCCAAGCACTGAGCACCCAGCACCCCAAGCACTGAGCACTGAGCACCCAGCACAACGAGCACTGAGCACCCAGCACCCTGAGTACTGAGCACCCAGCACCCTGAGCACTGAGCACCCAGCACCCTGAGTACTGAGCAACCAACACCCCAAGCACTGAGCACCCTGAGTACTGAGCAACCAGCACCCCAAGCACTGAGCACCCTGAGGACTGAGCACCCAGCACCCTGAGTAATGAGCACCCAGCACCCCGAGCACTGAGCACCCAGCACCCTGAGTACTGTGCAGCCAGCACACTGAGTACTGAGCACCCAGCGTACTGAGCACCGAGCACCCAGCACCCTGAGTACTGAGCACCGAGCACTCTGAGTACTGAGCAGCCAGCACCCTGAGTACTGAGCACCCAGCAGCCTGAGCACAGAGCACCAAGCACCCTGAGTACTGAGCACCGAGCACCCCGAGTACTGAGCACCCAGCACCCCGAGCACTGAGCACCCAGCACCCCGAGCACTGAGCACCCAGCACCGCGAGCACTGAGCACCCAACACCCCGAGCACTGAGCACCCAGCACCCCGAGCACTGAACACCCAGCACCCCGAGCACCGAGCACCCTGAGTACTAAGCACCGAGCACCCTGAGCACTGAGCACCCAGCACCCTGAGCACTGAGCACCCAGCACCTTGAGTACTGAGCACCCAGCACCCCGAGCACTGAGCACCCAGCACCCTGAGTATTGAGCACCCAGCACCCTGATCACTGAGCACTGAGCACCCTGAGCACTGAGCACCCAGCACCCTGAGGACTGAGCACCCAGCACCCCGAGCACTGAGCACAAAGCACCCTGAGCACTGAGCACCCTGAGTACTGAGCACTGAGCACCCTGAGTACTGAGCACTGAGCACCCTGAGTACTGAGCACCGAGCACCCTGAGCACTGAGCATCCAGCACCCTGAGCACTGAGCACCCAGCACCCCGAGCAGTGAGCACCCAGCACCCTGAGCCCTGAGCACCCTGAGTACTGAGCACTGAGCACCCTGAGTACTGAGCACTGAGCACCCTGAGTACTGAGCACCCAGCACCCTGAGTAATGAGCACCCAGCACACTGAGTACTGAGCACCCAGCACCCTGAGCAATGAGCACCCTGAGTACTGAGCACCCAGCACCCTGAGCACTGAGCACCCAGCACCCTGAGTACTGAGCAACCAGCACCCTGAGCACTGAGCACCCAGCACCCTGAGTACTGAGCATCCAGCACCCCGAGCACTGAGCACCCAGCACCCTGAGTACTGAGCACTGAGCACCCATCACCCCGAGCACTGAGCACCCAGCACCCTGTGTACTGAGCACTGAGAACCCAGCACCCCGAGGACTGAGCACCCAGAACCCTGAGCACTGAGCACCCTGAGTACTGAGCACTGAGCACCAGGCACCCTGAGTACTGAGCACCCAGCACCCTGAGCACTGAGCACCCTGAGTACTGAGCACCGAGCACCCTGAGAACTGAGCACCCAGTACCCTGAGCACTGAACACACATCACCCTGAATACTGAGCACCCCGAGCACCGAGCACCCAGCACCCTGAGTACTGAGCACCCAGTACCCTGAGCACTGAGCACCCAGCACCCTGAGTACTGAGCACCAAGCACCCCGAGTACTGAGCACCCAGCACCCCGAGCACTGAGCACCCAGCACCCCGAGCACTGAGCACCCAGCACCCCGAGCACTGAGCACCCAGCAACCCGAGCACTGAGCACCCAGCACCGCGAGCACCGAGCACCCCGAGTACTAAGCACCGAGCACCCTGAGCACTGAGCACCCAGCACCCTGAGCACTGAGCACCCAGCACCCTGAGTACTGAGCACCCAGCAACCCGAGCACTGAGAACCCAGCACCCTGAGTACTGAGCACCCAGCACCCTGAGCACTGAGCACCGAGCACCCTGAGCACTGAGCACCCAGCACCCTGAGGACTGAGCACCCAGCACCCCGAGCACTGAGCACCCAGCACGCTGAGCACTGAGCACCCTTGTACGGAGCACTGAGCACCATGAGTACTGAGCACTGAGCACCCTGAGTACTGAGCACCCAGCACCCTGAGTACTGAGCACCCAGCACCCCGAGCACTGAGTACCCAGCACCCTGAGCACTGAGTACCCAGCACCCTGAGCACTGAGCACCCAGCACCCTGAGCACTGAGCACCCAGCACCCGGAGCACTGAGCACCCAGCACCCTGAGTACTGAGCACTGAGCACCCAGCACCCCGAGCACTGAGCACCCAGCACCCTGAGTACTGAGCACCCAGCACCCTGAGCACTGAGCACCCAGCACCCTGAGTACTGAGCACCCAACACCCCAAGCACTGAGCACCCTGAGTACTGAGCAACCAGCACCCCAAGCACTGAGCACCCTGAGTACTGAGCACCCAGCACACTGAGTACTGAGCACCCAGCACCCCGAGCACTGAGCACCCAGCACCCTGATTACTGAGCAGCCAGCACCCTGAGTACTGAGCACCCAGCGTACTGAGCACCGAGCACGCAGCACCCTGAGTACTGAGCACCGAGCACCCTGAGTACTGAGCAGCCAGCACCCTGAGTACTGAGCACCCAGCACCCTGAGCACTGAGCACCAAGCACCCTGAGTACTGAGCACCGAGCACCCCGAGTACTGAGCACCCAGCACCCCGAGCACTGAGCACCCAGCACCCCGAGCACTGAGCACCCAGCACCCCGAGCACTGAGCACCCAGCACCCTGAGCACTGAGCACCCAGCACCCTGAGCACTGAGCACCCAGCACCCCGAGCACCGAGCACCCTGAGTACTAAGCACCGAGCACCCTGAGCACTGAGCACCCAGCACCCTGAGCACTGAGCACCCAGCACCCTGTGTACTGAGCACTGAGAACCCAGCACCCCGAGCACTGAGCTCCCAGCACCCTGAGCACTGAGCACCCTGAGTACTGAGCACTGAGCACCAGGCACCCTGAGTACTGAGCACCCAGCACCCTGAGCACTGAGCACCCTGAGTACTGAGCACCGAGCACCCTGAGAACTGAGCACCCAGTACCCTGAGCACTGAACACACATCACCCTGAGTACTGAGGACCCCGAGCACTGAGCACCAAGCACCCTGAGTACTGAGCACCCAGCGTACTGAGCACCGAGCACCCAGCACCCTGAGTACTCAGCACCCAGTACCCTGAGCACTGAGCACCCAGCACCCTGAGTACTGAGCACCGAGCACCCCGAGTACTGAGCACCCAGCACCCCGAGCACTGAGCACCCAGCACCCCGAGCACTGAGCACCCAGCACCCCGAGCACTGAGCACCCAGCAACCTGAGCACTGAGCACCCAGCACCGCGAGCACCGAGCACCCTGAGTACTAAGCACCGAGCACCCTGAGCACTGAGCACCCAGCACCCTGAGCACTGAGCACCCAGCACCCTGAGTACTGAGCACCCAGCAACCCGAGCACTGAGAACCCAGCACCCTGAGTACTGAGCACCCAGCACCCTGAGCACTGAGCACCGAGCACCCTGAGCACTGAGCACCAAGCACCCTGAGGACTGAGCACCCAGCACCCCGAGCACTGAGCACCCAGCACCCTGAGCACTGAGCACCCTTGTACGGAGCACTGAGCACCATGAGTACTGAGCACTGAGCACCCTGAGTACTGAGCACCCAGCACCCTGAGTACTGAGCACCCAGCACCCCGAGCACTGAGTACCCAGCACCCTGAGCACTGAGTACCCAGCACCCTGAGCACTGAGCACCCAGCACCCTGAGCACTGAGCACCCAGCACCCGGAGCACTGAGCACCCAGCACCCTGAGTACTGAGCACTGAGCACCCAGCTCCCCGAGCACTGAGCACCCAGCACCCTGAGTACTGAGCACCCAGCACCCTGAGCACTGAGCACCCAGCACCCTGAGTACTGAGCACCCAACACCCCAAGCACTGAGCACCCTGAGTACTGAGCAACCAGCACCCCAAGCACTGAGCACCCTGAGTACTGAGCACCCAGCACACTGAGTACTGAGCACCCAGAACCCCGAGCACTGAGCACCCAGCACCCTGATTACTGAGCAGCCAGCACCCTGAGTACTGAGCACCCAGCGTACTGAGCACCGAGCACGCAGCACCCTGAGTACTGAGCACCGAGCACCCTGAGTACTGAGCAGCCAGCACCCTGAGTACTGAGCACCCAGAACCCTGAGCACTGAGCACCAAGCACCCTGAGTACTGAGCACCGAGCACCCCGAGTACTGAGCACCCAGCACCCCGAGCACGGAGCACCAAGCACCCCGAGCACTGAGCACCCAGCACCCCGAGCACTGAGCACCCAGCACCCTGAGCACTGAGCACCCAGCACCCTGAGCACTGAGCACCCAGCACCCCGAGCACCGAGCACCCTGAGTACTAAGCACCGAGCACACTGAGCACTGAGCACCCAGCACCCTGAGCACTGAGCACCCAGCACCCTGAGTACTGAGCACCCAGCACCCTGAGCACTAAGCACCCAGCACCCTGAGTACTGAGCACCCAGCACCCTGATCACTGAGCACCGAGCACCCTGAGCACTGAGCACCCAGCACCCTGAGGACTGAGCACCCAGCACCCCGAGCACTGAGCACCCAGCACCCTGAGCACTGAGCACCCTGAGTACTGAGCACTGAGCACCCTGAGTACTGAGCACTGAGCACCCTGAGTACTGAGCACCCAGCACCCTGAGTACTGAGCACCCAGCACCCTGAGTACTGAGCACCCAGCACCCTGAGTACTGAGCACCCAGCACCCTGAGTACTGAGCACCCAGCACCCTGAGCAATGAGCACCCTGAGTACTGAGCACCCAGCACCCTGAGCACTGAGCACCCAGCACCCTGAGTACTGAGCAACCAGCACCCTGAGCACTGAGCACCCAGCACCCTGAGTACTGAGCATCCAGCACCCAGAGCACTGAGCACCCAGCTCCCTGAGTACTGAGCACTGAGCACCCAGCACCCCGAGCACTGAGCACCCAGCACCCTGTGTACTGAGCACTGAGTACCCAGAACCCCGAGCACTGAGCACCCAGCACCCTGAGCACTGAGCACCCTGAGTACTGAGCACTGAGAACCCTGCACCCTGAGTACTGAGCACCCAGCACCCTGAGCACTGAGCACACTGAGTACTGAGCACCGAGCACCCTGACCACTGAGCACCCTGCACGCTGAGTACTGAGCACTGAGCACCCTGAGCACTGAGCACCCAGCACCCTGAGTACTGAGTACCGAGCACCCTGAGTACTGAGCACCCAGCACTCTAAGCACTGAGCACCCAGCACCCTGAGCACTGAGCACCCAGCACCCCGAGCACTGAGCACCCAGCACTCCGAGCACTGAGCACCCAGCACCCCGAGCACTGAGCCTGAGCACCCTGAGTACTGAGCACTGAGCACCGTGAGTACTGAGTACCGAGCACCCTGAGTACTGAGCACCCAGCACCCTGAGCACTGAGCACCCAGCACAACGAGTACTGAGCACCCAGCACCCTGATTACTGAGCACCAAGCACCCCGAGCACTGAGCACCCAGCACAACGAGTACTGAGCACCCAGCACCCTGATTACTGAGCACCAAGCACCCCGAGCACTGAGCACCGAGCACCCCGAGCACTGAGCACTCAGCACCCTGAGCACTGAGAACCCAGCACCTTGAGCACTGAGCACCCAGCACCCTGAGTACTGAGCAGTGAGCACCCAGCACCCCGAGCACTGAGCACCCAGCACCCTGAGTACTGAGCACCCAGCACCCTGAGCACTGAGCACCCAGCACCCTGAGTACTGAGCACCCAACACCCCAAGCACTGAGCACCCTGAGTACTGAGCACCAGCACCCCAAGCACTGAGCACCCTGAGTACTGAGCACCCAGCACACTGAGTACTGAGCACCCAGCACCCCGAGCACTGAGCACCCAGCACCCTGATTACTGAGCAGCCAGCACCCTGAGTACTGAGCACCCAGCGTACTGAGCACCGAGCACGCTGCACCCTGAGTACTGAGCACCGAGCACCCTGAGTACTGAGCAGCCAGCACCCTGAGTACTGAGCACCCAGCACCCTGAGCACTGAGCACCTAGCACCCTGAGTACTGAGCACCGAGCACCCCGAGTACTGAGCACCCAGCACCCCGAGCACTGAGCACCCAGCACCCCGAGCACTGAGCACCCAGCACCCTGAGCACTGAGCACCCAGCACCCTGAGCACTGAGCACCCAGCACCCCGAGCACTGAGCACCCAGCACCCCGAGCACTGAGCACCCAGCACCCCGAGCACTGAGCACCCAGCACCCCGAGCACTGAGCACCCAGCACCCTGAGCACTGAGCACCCAGCACCCTGAGCACTGAGCACCCAGCACCCTGAGCACTGAGCACCCAGCACCCTGAGTACTGAGCACCCAGCACCCTGATCACTGAGCACCGAGCACCCTGAGCACTGAGCACCCAGCACCCTGAGGACTGAGCACCCAGCACCCCGAGCACTGAGCACCCAGCACCCTGAGCACTGAGCACCCTGAGTACTGAGCACTGAGCACCCTGAGTACTGAGCACTGAGCACCCTGAGTACTGAGCACCCAGCACCCTGAGTACTGAGCACCCAGCACCCTGAAAACTGAGCACCGAGCACCCTGAGCACTGAGCACCCAGCACCCTGAGCACTAAGCACCCAGCACCCCGAGCAGTGAGCACCCAGCACCCTGAGCCCTGAGCACCCTGATTACTGAGCACTGAGCACCCTGAGTACTGAGCACTGAGGACCCTGAGTACTGAGCACCCAGAACCCTGAGTACTGAGCACCCAGCACCCTGAGTACTGAGCACCCAGCACCCTGAGCAATGAGCACCCTGAGTACTGAGCACCCAGCACCCTGAGCACTGAGCACCCAGCACCCTGAGTACTGAGCAACCAGCACCCTGAGCACTGAGTACCCAGCACCCTGAGTACTGAGCATCCAGCACCCGGAGCACTGAGCACCCAGCTCTCTGAGTACTGAGCACTGAGCACCCAGCACCCCGAGCACTGCGCACCCAGCACCCTGTGTACTGAGCACTGAGTACCCAGCACCCCGAGCACTGAGGACCCAGCACCCTGAGCACTGAGCACCCTGAGTACTGAGCACTGAGCACCCTGCACCCTGAGTACTGAGCACCCAGCACTCTGAGCACTGAGCACCCTGAGTACTGAGCACCGAGCACCCTGACCACTGAGCACCCTGCACGCTGAGTACTGAGCACTGAGCACCCTGAGCACTGAGCACCCAGCACCCTGAGTACTGAGCACCGAGCACCCTGAGTACTGAGCACCCAGCACTCTAAGCACTGAGCACCCAGCACCCTGAGCACTGAGCACCCAGCACCCTGAGTACTGAGCACCCAGCACCCTGAGTACTGAACACCCAGCACCCCGCGCACTGAGCACCCAGCACCCTGAGCACTGAGCAACGAGCACCCTGAGTACTGAGCACCCAGCACCCTGAGTACTGAGCACACAGCACCCTGAGCACTGAGCACACAGCACCCTGAGCACTGAGCACCCAGCACCCTGAGTACTGAGCACCCAGCACCATGAGTACTGAACACCCAGCACCCTGAGCACTGAGCACTGAGCACCCAGCACCCTGAGCACTAAGCACTGAGCACCCAGCACCCTGAGCACTGAGCACCCAGCACCCCGAGCACTGAGCACCCAGCACCCTGAGCACCCAGCACCCTGAGCACTGAGCACCCTGAGCACTGAGCACTGAGCACCCAGCACCCTGAGTACTGAGCACCCAACACTCTGAGCACTGAGCACCCAGCACGCTGAGTACTGAGCCCTGAGCACCCAGCACCCTGAGTACTGAGCACCCAGCACCCCGAGCACTGAGCACCCAGCAACCTGTGTACTGAGCATCGAGCACCCTGAGCACTGAGCAACCAGCACCCTGAGTACTGAGCACCCAGCACCCTGAGCACTGAGCACCCAGCACCCTGAGCACTGAGCACCCAGCACCCAGAGCACTGAGCACTGAGCACATTGAGTACTGAGCACTGAGCACCCTGAGCACTGAGCACTGAGCACCCTGAGTACTGAGCACTGAGCACCCTGAGCACTGAGCACCCAGCACCCCGAGCACTGAGCACCCAGCACCCCGAGCACTGAGCACCCAGCACCCCGAGCACTGAGCACCCAGCACCCCGAGCACTGAGCACCAAGCACCCCGAGCACTGAGCACCCAGCACCCCGAGCACCGAGCACCCTGAGTACTAAGCACCGAGCACCCTGAGCACTGAGCATCCAGCACACTGAGCACTGAGCACCCAGCACCCTGAGTACTGAGCACCCAGCACCCCGAGCACTGAGCACCCAGCACCCTGAGTACTGAGCACCCAGCACCCTGATCACTGAGCATCGAGCACCCTGATCACTGAGCACCCAGCAACCTGAGGACTGAGCACCCAGCACCCCGAGCACTGAGCTCCCAGCACCCTGAGCCCTGAGCACCCTGAGTACTGAGCACTGAGCACCCTGAGTACTGAGCACTGAGCACCCTGAGTACTGAGCACCCAGCACCCTGAGTACTGAGCACCCAGCACCCTGAGAACTGAGCACCGAGCACCCTGAGCACTGAGCACCCAGCACCCTGAGCACTGAGCACCCAGCACCCCGAGCAGTGAGCACCCAGCACCCTGAGCCCTGAGCACCCTGAGTACTGAGCACTGAGCACCCTGAGTACTGAGCACCCAGCACCCTGAGTACTGAGCACCCAGCACCCTGAGTACTGAGCACCCAGCACCCTGAGCAATGAGCACCCTGAGTACTGAGCACCCAGCACCCTGAGCAATGAGCACCCAGCACCCTGAGTACTGAACAACCAGCACCCTGAGCACTGAGCACCCAGCACCCTGAGTACTGAGCATCCAGCACCCTGAGCACTGAGCACCCAGCTCCCTGAGTACTGAGCACTGAGCACCCAGCACCCCGAGCACTGAGCACCCAGCACCCTGTGTACTGAGCACTGAGTACCCAGCACCCCGAGCACTGAGCACCCAGCACCCTGAGCACTGAGCACCCTGAGTACTGAGCACTGAGCACCCTGCACCCTGAGTACTGAGCACCCAGCACCCTGAGCACTGAGCACCCTGAGTACTGAGCACCGAGCACCCTGACCACTGAGCACCCAGCACGCTGAGTACTGAGCACTGAGCACCCTGAGCACCGAGCACCCAGCACCCTGAGTACTGAGCACCCAGAACCCTGAGTACTGAGCCCCCAGCATACTGAGCACCGAGCACGCAGCACCCTGAGTACTGAGCACCCAGCACCCTGAGAACTGAGCACCCAGCACCCTGAGTACTGAGCACTGAGCACCCCGAGTACTGAGCACCGAGCACCCCGAGCACTGAGCACCCAGCACCCCGAGCACCGAGCACCCTGAGTACTGAGCACCCAGCACCCTGAGCACTGAGCACCCAGCACCCTGAGCACTGAGCACCCAGCACCCTGAGCACTGAGCACCCTGCACCCTGAGTACTGGGCACCGAGCACCCCGAGCACTGATCACCCAGCACCCTGAGCACTGAGCACCCTTAGTACTGAGCACTGAGCACCCTGAGTACTGAGCACTGAGCACCCTGAGTACTGAGCACCCTGCACCCTGAGTACTGAGCACCCAGCACTCTGAGCAATGATCACCCTGAGTACTGAGCACCCAGCACCTTGAGCACTGAGCACCGAGCACGCCATGCACTGGGCACCCAGCACCCGGAGTACTGAGCACCCAGCACCCTGAGTACTAAGCACCGAGCACCCTGAGTACTGAGCACCCAGCACCCTGAGCACTGAACACACAGCACCCTGAGTACTGAGCACCCCGAGCACTGAGCACCCAGCACCCTGAGTACTGAGCACCGAGCACCCCGAGCACTGAGCACCCAGCACCCCGAGCACTGAGCACCCAGCACCCCGAGCACTGAGCACCCAGCACCCTGAGTACTGAGCACCCAGCACCCTGAGTACTGAGCACCCAGCACCCCGAGCACTGAGCACCCAGCACCCTGAGCACTGAGCACCCAGCACCCTGAGCACTGAGCACCCAGCACCCCGAGCACTGAGCACCAAGCACCCTGAGTACTGAGCACTGAGCACCCAGCACCCCGAGCACTGAGCACTCAGCACCCTGAGTACTGAGCACTGAGCACCCAGCACCCCGAGCACTGAGCACCCAGCACCCTGAGCACTGAGCACCCAGCACCCGAGTACTGAGCACCCAGCAAAATGAGTACTGAGCACCCAGCTCCCTGAGTACTGAGCACCCAGCACCCCGAGTACTGAGCACCCAGCACCCTGAGTACTGAGCACTCAGCACCCTGAGCACTGAGAACCCAGCAACCTGAGTACTGAGCACCGAGCACCCTGAGTACTGAGCACCCAGCACCCTGAGTACTGAGCACCCAGCACACTGAGTACTGAGCACCCAGCACCCTGAGCACTGATCACCCAGCACCCTGAGTACTGAGCACCGAGTACCCTGAGTACTGAGCACCCAGCACCCCGAGCACTGAGCACTCAGCACCCTGAGTACTGAGCACTGAGCACCCAGCACCCTGAGCACTGAGCACCCAGCACCCTGTGTACTGAGCACTGAGTACCCAGTACCCCGAGCACTGAGAACCAGCACCCTGAGCAGTGAGCACCCAGCACCGCGAGTACTGAGCACACAGCACCCCGAGCACTGAGCAACCAGCACCCTGAGCACTGAGCACCCAGCACGCTGAGTACTGAGCACCCAGCACCCCGAGTACTGAGCACCCAGCACCCTGAGCACTGTGCACCCAGCACCCTGAGCACTGAGCACCGAAAACCCTGAGTACTGAGCACGGAGCACCCTGAGTACTGAGCACCCAGCACCCTGAGCACTGAGCACCCAGCACCCTGAGCACTGAGCACCCAGCACCCTGAGTACTGAGCACCCAGCACCCTGAGTACTGAACACCCAGCACCCCGAGCACTGAGCACCCAGCACCCTGAGCACTGAGCACCGAGCACCCTGAGTACTGAGCACCGAGCACCCTGAGTACTGAGCACCCAGCACCCTGAGCACTGAGCACCCAGCACCCTGAGCACTGAGCACCCAGCACCCTGAGTACTGAGCACCCAGCACCCTGAGTACTGAACACCCAGCACCCTGAGCACTGAGCACTGAGCACCCAGCACCCTGAGCACTGAGCACTGAGCACGCAGCACCCTGAGCACTGAGCACCCAGCACCCCGAGCACTGAGCACCCAGCACCCTGAGCACCCAGCACCCTGAGCACTGAGCACCCTGAGCACTGAGCCCTGAGCACCCAGCACCCTGAGTACTGTGCACCCAACACTCTGAGCACTGAGCACCCAGCACGCTGAGTACTGAGCCCTGAGCACCCAGCACCCTGAGTACTGAGCACCCAGCACCCCGAGCACTGAGCACCCAGCACCCTGTGTACTGAGCATCGAGCAACCCGAGCACTGAGCAACCAGCACCCTGAGTACTGAGCACCCAGCAAACCGAGAATGAGCACCCAGCACCCCGAGCACTGAGCACCCAGCACCCTGAGCACTGAGCACCCAGCACCATGAGTACTGAGCACCCTGAGTACTGACCACCCAGCACCCTGAGTACTGAGCACACTGCACCCCGAGCACTGAGCTCCCTGAGTACTGAGCACCCAGCAACCTGAGTACTGAGCACACAGCACCCTGAGTACTGAGCACTGAGCACCCAGAGAACTGAGCACCCAGCACCCCGAGGACTGAGCACCCAGCACCCTGTGCACTGAGCACTGAGCATTCAGCACCCCGAGCACTGAGCACCCTGAGCTCTTAGCACCCTGAGTACTGAGCACCCAGCACCCTGAGTACTGAGCACCCAGCACCCTGAGCACTGAGCACCCTGCACCCTGAGTACTGAGCACCCAGCACCCTGAGTACTGAGCACCAAGCACCCCGAGCACTGAGCACCCAGCACCCTGAGCACTGAGCACCCAGCACCCTGAGCACTGAGCACCCAGCACCCCGAGTACTGAGCAACGAGCACCCCGAGCACTGAGCACCCAGCATCCTGAGTACTGAGCACTCAGCACCCTGAGCACTGAGCACCCAGCACCCCGAGTACTGAGCACCCAGCACCCCGAGTACTGACCACTGAGCACCCTGAGTACTGAGCACCCAGCACCCCGAGTACTGAGCACTGAGCACTATGAGTACTGAGCACCCAGCACCCTGAGTACTGAGCACCCAGCACCCTGAGCACTGAGGACACAGCACCCTGAGTACTGAGCACGAGGCACCCTGAGCACTGAGCACCCAGCACCCTAAGTACTGAGCATCCAGCACCCCTCGCACTGAGCACCCAGCACCCTGAGTACTGAGCACTGAGCACCCAGCACCCCGAGCACTGAGCACACAGCACCCTGTGTACTGAGCACTGAGTACCCAGCACCCCGAGCACTGAGCACCGAGCACACTGAGTACTGAGCACTGAGCACCCAGCACCCCGAGCACTGAGCACTCAGCACCCTGTGTACTGAGCACTGAGCACCCAGCACCCCGAGCACTGAGCACCGAGCACCCTGAGTATTGAGCACCCAGCACACCGAGTACTGAGCACCCAGCACCCTGAGTACTGAGCACCCAGCACCCCGAGCACTGAGCACCGAGCACCCCGAGCACTGAGCACCCAGCACCCCGAGCACTGAGCACCCAGCACCCTGAGTACTTAGCACCCAGCACCCCGAGCACTGAGCACCCAGCACCCTGAGTACTGAGCACCGAGCACCCTGAGTACTGAGCACCCAGCACCCTGAGCACTGAGCACCCAGCACCCTGAGCACTGAGCACCCAGCACCCTGAGTACTGAGCACCCAATGTACTGAGCACTGAGCACCCTGAGCACTGAGCACCCAGCACCCTGAGTACTGAGCACTCAGCACCCTTAGTACTGAGCACCCAATGTACTGAGCACCGAGCACCCTGAGCACTGAGCACCCAGCACCCTGAGTACTGAGCACCCAGCACCCTGAGCACTGAGCACCCTGAGTACTGAGCACTGAGCACCCTGAGTACTGAGCAATGAGCACCCTGAGTACTGAGCACCCAGCACCCTGAGTACTGAGCACCCAGCAACCTGAGCACTGAGCACCGAGCACCCTGAGCACTGAGCACCCAGCACCCTGAGCACTGAGCACCCAGCACCCTGAGCACTGAGCACCCAGCACCCCGAGCACTGAGCACCCAGCACCCTGAGCACTGAGAACCCTGAGTACTGAGCACTGAGCACCCTGAGTACTGAGCACTGAGCACCCTGAGTATTGAGCACCCAGCACCCTGAGTACTGAGCACCCAGGACCCGGAGGAATGAGCACCCTGAGTACTGAGCTCCCAGCACCCTGAGCACTGAGCACCGAGCACCCCGAGCACTGAGCACCCAGCACCCGGAGTACTGAGCACCCAGCACCCTGAGTACTAAGCACCGAGCACCCTGAGTACTGAGCACCCAGTACCCTGAGCACTGAACACACAGCACCCTGAGTACTGAGCTCCCCGAGCACTGAGCACCCAGCATCCTGAGCACTGAGGACCCAGCACCCTGAGTACTGAGCACCCAGCACCCTGAGCACTGAGCACCCAGCACCCTGAGTACTGAGCACCCAGCACCCTGAGCACTGAGCACCCTGATTACTGAGCACTGAGCACCCTGAGTACTGAGCACTGAGCACCCTGAGTACTGAGCACCCAGCACCCTGAGTACTGAGCACCCAGCACCCTGAGTACTGAGCACCCAGCACCCTGAGTACTGAGCACCCAGCACCCTGAGTACTGAGCACCCAGCACCCTGAGCAATGAGCACCCTGAGTACTGAGCACCCAGCACCCTGAGCACTGAGCACCCAGCACCCTGAGTACTGAGCAACCAGCACCCTGAGCACTGAGCACCCAGCACCCTGAGTACTGAGCATCCAGCACCCAGAGCACTGAGCACCCAGCTCCCTGAGTACTGAGCACTGAGCACCCAGCACCCCGAGCACTGAGCACCCAGCACCCTGTGTACTGAGCACTGAGTACCCAGAACCCCGAGCACTGAGCACCCAGCACCCTGAGCACTGAGCACCCTGAGTACTGAGCACTGAGCACCCTGCACCCTGAGTACTGAGCACCCAGCACCCTGAGCACTGAGCACACTGAGTACTGAGCACCGAGCACCCTGACCACTGAGCACCCTGCACGCTGAGTACTGAGCACTGAGCACCCTGAGCACTGAGCACCCAGCACCCTGAGTACTGAGTACCGAGCACCCTGAGTACTGAGCACCCAGCACTCTAAGCACTGAGCACCCAGCACCCTGAGCACTGAGCACCCAGCACCCCGAGCACTGAGCACCCAGCACTCCGAGCACTGAGCACCCAGCACCCCTAGCACTGAGCCTGAGCACCCTGAGTACTGAGCACTGAGCACCGTGAGTACTGAGTACCGAGCACCCTGAGTACTGAGCACCCAGCACCCTGAGCACTGAGCACCCAGCACAACGAGTACTGAGCACCCAGCACCCTGATTACTGAGCACCAAGCACCCCGAGCACTGAGCACCCAGCACAACGAGTACTGAGCACCCAGCACCCTGATTACTGAGCACCAAGCACCCCGAGCACTGAGCACCGAGCACCCCGAGCACTGAGCACTCAGCACCCTGAGCACTGAGGACCCAGCACCTTGAGCACTGAGCACCCAGCACCCTGAGTACTGAGCAGTGAGCACCCAGCACCCCGAGCACTGAGCACCCAGCACCCTGAGTACTGAGCACCCAGCACCCTGAGCACTGAGCAACCAGCACCCTGAGTACTGAGCACCCAACACCCCAAGCACTGAGCACCCTGAGTACTGAGCACCAGCACCCCAAGCACTGAGCACCCTGAGTACTGAGCACCCAGCACACTGAGTACTGAGCACCCAGCACCCCGAGCACTGAGCACCCAGCACCCTGATTACTGAGCAGCCAGCACCCTGAGTACTTAGCACCCAGCGTACTGAGCACCGAGCACGCAGCACCCTGAGTACTGAGCACCGAGCACCCTGAGTACTGAGCAGCCAGCACCCTGAGTACTGAGCACCCAGCACCCTGAGCACTGAGCACCTAGCACCCTGAGTACTGAGCACCGAGCACCCCGAGTACTGAGCACCCAGCACCCCGAGCACTGAGCACCCAGCACCCCGAGCACTGAGCACCCAGCACCCCGAGCACTGAGCACCCAGCACCCTGAGCACTGAGCACCCAGCACCCTGAGGACTGAGCACCCAGCACCCCGAGCACTGAGCACCCAGCACCCTGAGCACTGAGCACCCTGAGTACTGAGCACTGAGCACCCTGAGTACTGAGCACTGAGCACCCTGAGTACTGAGCACCCAGCACCCTGAGTACTGAGCACCCAGCACCCTGAGAACTGAGCACCGAGCACCCTGAGCACTGAGCACCCAGCACCCTGAGCACTGAGCACCCAGCACCCCGAGCAGTGAGCACCCAGCACCCTGAGCCCTGAGCACCCTGATTACTGAGCACTGAGCACCCTGAGTACTGAGCACTGAGCACCCTGAGTACTGAGCACCCAGAACCCTGAGTACTGAGCACCCAGCACCCTAAGCAATGAGCACCCTGAGTACTGAGCACCCAGCACCCTGAGCACTGAGCACCCAGCACCCTGAGTACTGAGCATCCAGCACCCGGAGCACTGAGCACCCAGCTCTCTGAGTACTGAGCACTGAGCACCCAGCACCCCGAGCACTGCGCACCCAGCACCCTGTGTACTGAGCACTGAGTACCCAGCACCCCGAGCACTGAGCACCCAGCACCCTGAGCACTGAGCACCCTGAGTACTGAGCACTGAGCACCCTGCACCCTGAGTACTGAGCACCCAGCACCCTGAGCACTGAGCACCCTGAGTACTGAGCACCGAGCACCCTGACCACTGAGCACCCTGCACGCTGAGTACTGAGCACTGAGCACCCTGAGCACTGAGCACCCAGCACCCTGAGTACTGAGCACCGAGCACCCTGAGTACTGAGCACCCAGCACTCTAAGCACTGAGCACCCAGCACCCTGAGCACTGAGCACCTAGCACCCTGAGTACTGAGCACCCAGCACCCTGAGTACTGAACACCCAGCACCCCGCGCACTGAGCACCCAGCACCCTGAGCACTTAGCAACGAGCACCCTGAGTACTGAGCACCCAGCACCCTGAGTACTGAGCACACAGCACCCTGAGCACTGAGCACCCAGCACCCTGAGCACTGAGCACCCAGCACCCTGAGTACTGAGCACCCAGCACCATGAGTACTGAACACCCAGCACCCTGAGCACTGAGCACTGAGCACCCAGCACCCTGAGCACTAAGCACTGAGCACCCAGCACCCTGAGCACTGAGCACCCAGCACCCCGAGCACTGAGCACCCAGCACCCTGAGCACCCAGCACCCTGAGCACTGAGCACCCTGAGCACTGAGCACTGAGCACCCAGCACCCTGAGTACTGAGCACCCAACACTCTGAGCACTGAGCACCCAGCACGCTGAGTACTGAGCCCTGAGCACCCAGCACCCTGAGTACTGAGCACCCAGCACCCCGAGCACTGAGCACCCAGCAACCTGTGTACTGAGCATCGAGCACCCTGAGCACTGAGCAACCAGCACCCTGAGTACTGAGCACCCAGCACCCTGAGCACTGAGCACCCAGCACCCTGAGCACTGAGCACCCAGCACCCAGAGCACTGAGCACTGAGCACCCTGAGTACTGAGCACTGAGCACCCTGAGCACTGAGCACTGAGCACCCTGAGTACTGAGCACTGAGCACCCTGAGCACTGAGCACCCAGCACCCCGAGCACTGAGCACCCAGCACCCCGAGCACTGAGCACCCAGCACCCCGAGCACTGAGCACCCAGCGCCCCGAGCACTGAGCACCAAGCACCCCGAGCACTGAGCACCCAGCACCCCGAGCACCGAGCACCCTGAGTACTAAGCACCGAGCACCCTGAGCACTGAGCATCCAGCACCCTGAGCACTGAGCACCCAGCACCCTGAGTACTGAGCACCCAGCACCCCGAGCACTGAGCACCCAGCACCCTGAGTACTGAGCACCCAGCACCCTGATCACTGAGCATCGAGCACCCTGATCACTGAGCACCCAGCAACCTGAGGACTGAGCACCCAGCACCCCGAGCACTGAGCTCCCAGCACCCTGAGCCCTGAGCACCCTGAGTACTGAGCACTGAGCACCCTGAGTACTGAGCACTGAGCACCCTGAGTACTGAGCACCCAGCACCCTGAGTACTGAGCACCCAGCACCCTGAGAACTGAGCACCGAGCACCCTGAGCACTGAGCACCCAGCACCCTGAGCACTGAGCACCCAGCACCCCGAGCAGTGAGCACCCAGCACCCTGAGCCCTGAGCACCCTGAGTACTGACCACTGAGCACCCTGAGTACTGAGCACCCAGCACCCTGAGTACTGAGCACCCAGCACCCTGAGCACTGAGCACCCTGCACCCTGAGTACTGAGCACCCAGCACCCTGAGTACTGAGCACCGAGCACCCCGAGCACTGAGCACCCAGCACCCTGAGCACTGAGCACCCAGCACCCTGAGCACTGAGCACCCAGCACCCCGAGTACTGAGCAACGAGCACCCCGAGCACTGAGCACCCAGCACCCTGAGTACTGAGCACTCAGCACCCTGAGAACTGAGCACCCAGCACCCCGAGTACTGAGCACCCAGCACCCCGAGTACTGACCACTGAGCACCCTGAGTACTGAGCACCCAGCACCGCGAGTACTGAGCACTGAGCACTATGAGTACTGAGCACCCAGCACCCTGAGTACTGAGCACCCAGTACCCTGAGCACTGAACACACAGAACCCTGAGTACTGAGCACCCCGAGCACTGAGCACCCAGCACCCTGAGCACTGAGGACACAGCACCCTGAGTACTGAGCACCCAGCACCCTGAGCACTGAGCACCCAGCACCCTGAGTACTGAGCACGAGGCACCCTGAGCACTGAGCACCCAGCACCCTAAGTACTGAGCATCCAGCACCCCTCGCACTGAGCACCCAGCACCCTGAGTACTGAGCACTGAGCACCCAGCACCCCGAGCACTGAGCACACAGCACCCTGTGTACTGAGCACTGAGTACCCAGCACCCCGAGCACTGAGCACCGAGCACACTGAGTACTGAGCACTGAGCACCCAGCACCCCGAGCACTGAGCACTCAGCACCCTGTGTACTGAGCACTGAGCACCCAGCACCCCGAGCACTGAGCACCGAGCACCCTGAGTATTGAGCACCCAGCACACCGAGTACTGAGCACCCAGCACCCTGAGTACTGAGCACCCAGCACCCCGAGCACTGAGCACCGAGCACCCCGAGCACTGAGCACCCAGCACCCCGAGCACTGAGCACCCAGCACCCTGAGTACTTAGCACCCAGCACCCCGAGCACTGAGCACCCAGCACCCTGAGTACTGAGCACCGAGCACCCTGAGTACTGAGCACCCAGCACCCTGAGCACTGAGCACCCAGCACCCTGAGCACTGAGCACCCAGCACCCTGAGCACTGAGCACCCAGCACCCTGAGTACTGAGCACCCAATGTACTGAGCACTGAGCACCCTGAGCACTGAGCACCCAGCAACCTGAGTACTGAGCACCCAGCACCCTTAGTACTGAGCACCCAATGTACTGAGCACCGAGCACCCTGAGCACTGAGCACCCAGCACCCTGAGTACTGATCACCCAGCACCCTGAGCACTGAGCACCCTGAGTACTGAGCACTGAGCACCCTGAGTACTGAGCAATGAGCACCCTGAGTTCTGAGCACCCAGCACCCCGAGTACTGAGCACCCAGCACCCCGAGTACTGACCACTGAGCACCCTGAGTACTGAGCACCCAGCACCCCGAGTACTGAGCACTGAGCACTATGAGTACTGAGCACCCAGCACCCTGAGTACTGAGCACCCAGCACCCTGAGCACTGAGGACACAGCACCCTGAGTACTGAGCACGAGGCACCCTGAGCACTGAGCACCCAGCACCCTAAGTACTGAGCATCCAGCACCCCTCGCACTGAGCACCCAGCACCCTGAGTACTGAGCACTGAGCACCCAGCACCCCGAGCACTGAGCACACAGCACCCTGTGTACTGAGCACTGAGTACCCAGCACCCCGAGCACTGAGCACCGAGCACACTGAGTACTGAGCACTGAGCACCCAGCACCCCGAGCACTGAGCACTCAGCACCCTGTGTACTGAGCACTGAGCACCCAGCACCCCGAGCACTGAGCACCGAGCACCCTGAGTATTGAGCACCCAGCACACCGAGTACTGAGCACCCAGCACCCTGAGTACTGAGCACCCAGCACCCCGAGCACTGAGCACCGAGCACCCCGAGCACTGAGCACCCAGCACCCCGAGCACTGAGCACCCAGCACCCTGAGTACTGAGCACGAGGCACCCTGAGCACTGAGCACCCAGCACCCTGAGCACTGAGCACCCAGCACCCTGAGTAGTGAGCACCCAATGTACTGAGCACTGAGCACCCTGAGCACTGAGCACCCAGCAACCTGAGTACTGAGCACCCAGCACCCTTAGTACTGAGCACCCAATGTACTGAGCACCGAGCACCCTGAGCACTGAGCACCCAGCACCCTGAGTACTGATCACCCAGCACCCTGAGCACTGAGCACCCTGAGTACTGAGCACTGAGCACCCTGAGTACTGAGCAATGAGCACCCTGAGTTCTGAGCACCCAGCACCCCGAGTACTGAGCACCCAGCACCCCGAGTACTGACCACTGAGCACCCTGAGTACTGAGCACCCAGCACCCCGAGTACTGAGCACTGAGCACTATGAGTACTGAGCACCCAGCACCCTGAGTACTGAGCACCCAGCACCCTGAGCACTGAGGACACAGCACCCTGAGTACTGAGCACGAGGCACCCTGAGCACTGAGCACCCAGCACCCTAAGTACTGAGCATCCAGCACCCCTCGCACTGAGCACCCAGCACCCTGAGTACTGAGCACTGAGCACCCAGCACCCCGAGCACTGAGCACACAGCACCCTGTGTACTGAGCACTGAGTACCCAGCACCCCGAGCACTGAGCACCGAGCACACTGAGTACTGAGCACTGAGCACCCAGCACCCCGAGCACTGAGCACTCAGCACCCTGTGTACTGAGCACTGAGCACCCAGCACCCCGAGCACTGAGCACCGAGCACCCTGAGTATTGAGCACCCAGCACACCGAGTACTGAGCACCCAGCACCCTGAGTACTGAGCACCCAGCACCCCGAGCACTGAGCACCGAGCACCCCGAGCACTGAGCACCCAGCACCCCGAGCACTGAGCACCCAGCACCCTGAGTACTTAGCACCCAGCACCCCGAGCACTGAGCACCCAGCACCCTGAGTACTGAGCACCGAGCACCCTGAGTACTGAGCACCCAGCACCCTGAGCACTGAGCACCCAGCACCCTGAGCACTGAGCACCCAGCACCCTGAGCACTGAGCACCCAGCACCCTGAGTACTGAGCACCCAATGTACTGAGCACTGAGCACCCTGAGCACTGAGCACCCAGCACCCTGAGTACTGAGCACCCAGCACCCTTAGTACTGAGCACCCAATGTACTGAGCACCGAGCACCCTGAGCACTGAGCACCCAGCACCCTGAGTACTGAGCACCCAGCACCCTGAGCACTGAGCACCCTGAGTACTGAGCACTGAGCACCCTGAGTACTGAGCAATGAGCACCCTGAGTACTGAGCACCCAGCACCCTGAGTACTGAGCACCCAGCAACCTGAGCACTGAGCACCGAGCACCCTGAGCACTGAGCACCCAGCACCCTGAGCACTGAGCACCCAGCACCCTGAGCACTGAGCACCCAGCACCCCGAGCACTGAGCACCCAGCACCCTGAGCACTGAGAACCCTGAGTACTGAGCACTGAGCACCCTGAGTACTGAGCACTGAGCACCCTGAGTATTGAGCACCCAGCACCCTGAGTACTGAGCACCCAGGACCCGGAGGAATGAGCACCCTGAGTACTGAGCTCCCAGCACCCTGAGCACTGAGCACCGAGCACCCCGAGCACTGAGCACCCAGCACCCGGAGTACTGAGCACCCAGCACCCTGAGTACTAAGCACCGAGCACCCTGAGTACTGAGCACCCAGTACCCTGAGCACTGAACACACAGCACCCTGAGTACTGAGCTCCCCGAGCACTGAGCACCCAGCATCCTGAGCACTGAGGACCCAGCACCCTGAGTACTGAGCACCCAGCACCCTGAGCACTGAGCACCCAGCACCCTGAGTACTGAGCACCCAGCACCCTGAGCACTGAGCACCCTGATTACTGAGCACTGAGCACCCTGAGTACTGAGCACTGAGCACCCTGAGTACTGAGCACCCAGCACCCTGAGTACTGAGCACCCAGCACCCTGAGTACTGAGCACCCAGCACCCTGAGTACTGAGCACCCAGCACCCTGAGTACTGAGCACCCAGCACCCTGAGCAATGAGCACCCTGAGTACTGAGCACCCAGCACCCTGAGCACTGAGCACCCAGCACCCTGAGTACTGAGCAACCAGCACCCTGAGCACTGAGCACCCAGCACCCTGAGTACTGAGCATCCAGCACCCAGAGCACTGAGCACCCAGCTCCCTGAGTACTGAGCACTGAGCACCCAGCACCCCGAGCACTGAGCACCCAGCACCCTGTGTACTGAGCACTGAGTACCCAGAACCCCGAGCACTGAGCACCCAGCACCCTGAGCACTGAGCACCCTGAGTACTGAGCACTGAGCACCCTGCACCCTGAGTACTGAGCACCCAGCACCCTGAGCACTGAGCACACTGAGTACTGAGCACCGAGCACCCTGACCACTGAGCACCCTGCACGCTGAGTACTGAGCACTGAGCACCCTGAGCACTGAGCACCCAGCACCCTGAGTACTGAGTACCGAGCACCCTGAGTACTGAGCACCCAGCACTCTAAGCACTGAGCACCCAGCACCCTGAGCACTGAGCACCCAGCACCCCGAGCACTGAGCACCCAGCACTCCGAGCACTGAGCACCCAGCACCCCTAGCACTGAGCCTGAGCACCCTGAGTACTGAGCACTGAGCACCGTGAGTACTGAGTACCGAGCACCCTGAGTACTGAGCACCCAGCACCCTGAGCACTGAGCACCCAGCACAACGAGTACTGAGCACCCAGCACCCTGATTACTGAGCACCAAGCACCCCGAGCACTGAGCACCCAGCACAACGAGTACTGAGCACCCAGCACCCTGATTACTGAGCACCAAGCACCCCGAGCACTGAGCACCGAGCACCCCGAGCACTGAGCACTCAGCACCCTGAGCACTGAGGACCCAGCACCTTGAGCACTGAGCACCCAGCACCCTGAGTACTGAGCAGTGAGCACCCAGCACCCCGAGCACTGAGCACCCAGCACCCTGAGTACTGAGCACCCAGCACCCTGAGCACTGAGCAACCAGCACCCTGAGTACTGAGCACCCAACACCCCAAGCACTGAGCACCCTGAGTACTGAGCACCAGCACCCCAAGCACTGAGCACCCTGAGTACTGAGCACCCAGCACACTGAGTACTGAGCACCCAGCACCCCGAGCACTGAGCACCCAGCACCCTGATTACTGAGCAGCCAGCACCCTGAGTACTTAGCACCCAGCGTACTGAGCACCGAGCACGCAGCACCCTGAGTACTGAGCACCGAGCACCCTGAGTACTGAGCAGCCAGCACCCTGAGTACTGAGCACCCAGCACCCTGAGCACTGAGCACCTAGCACCCTGAGTACTGAGCACCGAGCACCCCGAGTACTGAGCACCCAGCACCCCGAGCACTGAGCACCCAGCACCCCGAGCACTGAGCACCCAGCACCCCGAGCACTGAGCACCCAGCACCCTGAGCACTGAGCACCCAGCACCCTGAGGACTGAGCACCCAGCACCCCGAGCACTGAGCACCCAGCACCCTGAGCACTGAGCACCCTGAGTACTGAGCACTGAGCACCCTGAGTACTGAGCACTGAGCACCCTGAGTACTGAGCACCCAGCACCCTGAGTACTGAGCACCCAGCACCCTGAGAACTGAGCACCGAGCACCCTGAGCACTGAGCACCCAGCACCCTGAGCACTGAGCACCCAGCACCCCGAGCAGTGAGCACCCAGCACCCTGAGCCCTGAGCACCCTGATTACTGAGCACTGAGCACCCTGAGTACTGAGCACTGAGCACCCTGAGTACTGAGCACCCAGAACCCTGAGTACTGAGCACCCAGCACCCTAAGCAATGAGCACCCTGAGTACTGAGCACCCAGCACCCTGAGCACTGAGCACCCAGCACCCTGAGTACTGAGCATCCAGCACCCGGAGCACTGAGCACCCAGCTCTCTGAGTACTGAGCACTGAGCACCCAGCACCCCGAGCACTGCGCACCCAGCACCCTGTGTACTGAGCACTGAGTACCCAGCACCCCGAGCACTGAGCACCCAGCACCCTGAGCACTGAGCACCCTGAGTACTGAGCACTGAGCACCCTGCACCCTGAGTACTGAGCACCCAGCACCCTGAGCACTGAGCACCCTGAGTACTGAGCACCGAGCACCCTGACCACTGAGCACCCTGCACGCTGAGTACTGAGCACTGAGCACCCTGAGCACTGAGCACCCAGCACCCTGAGTACTGAGCACCGAGCACCCTGAGTACTGAGCACCCAGCACTCTAAGCACTGAGCACCCAGCACCCTGAGCACTGAGCACCTAGCACCCTGAGTACTGAGCACCCAGCACCCTGAGTACTGAACACCCAGCACCCCGCGCACTGAGCACCCAGCACCCTGAGCACTTAGCAACGAGCACCCTGAGTACT